>NW_026860572.1:0-24859 GCF_026571515.1 Ruditapes philippinarum | reverse complement strand
GAATAATTAAGTAAAAACATAATTATGCAAGAGTTATGTGTCTTGGCCATTAACTTACACTCATGGTCCTGAAGACATGTATGAAGGGTGAAACAAAAGCATCAGTGTTGAAAAAGGAAAGAAGTTTCATGTAAAAGGTTAAAAACCCGGAGTCGCTCCAACATTGATGCAGATATAAGAGTGAGTAGAGTAAGCCCCACTATTCTTCAAATTAACAGGATAAAAAAATCGTTAAACATGCGGAGACAGTATTAAAATAAAGACCTGTTAATATAAAGATAAGCTATATAGATATTTTACCTGTTGGTCTGGAGAATATATGTGGATGCCATACACGTATCACCTTGTCAACACCTCCAGTCGCTATAATGTTAGCTTTGGCACAATAGTCAAAGGCGTTTACACCTTTATGTACAGAAACACCTCGCATTTCCCTGTACAAAACAGACAATGATAATATTAATATCAATAAATTTGAGGGTAGGATTTAGCATGAAAAAGTAAATGATTAAGAACTTAATCAATTGGTTAAATGATTTTGACATTTAATGGACAAAACAAATTTTTTTTGCTTAACATTCAGGTCCTCTAAAGAGTCTTTTCCAACCATTTAACCTTCAATGATGACAATGTCAGACATATACCACAAGCATTAACATGGCTTTCCAGCAAATCTGTTTGCTACTCAAAGTATTTTAATTCTGAAATCTTTTTAACTACACTATGGACTGTTCCAAATTCAAACCAGGGTGAGTCCATTATACATAATCAGAAGGGTTAGTGCTATGATAAATAATTATACATAAAATTTTAATGATACTCAGTGCATTTGTCTGTACACACATTTAAGAAACAAAAAAAATCTCTACAAAAGTTAAGATGTGATAAACTGGTAAATTCACATTATAAATACATTGTAATTAAAACACACAGTCATAGGGTACATCATACAATAAATCACGTTTGAGTGGTGTACAGGTAAAATCTGTGCGCATTCAATCAGTTGTAAATAATTATATATCTATAACCTTTCTTTCAGTTAATTTTTTTTTATTTTCATGCTGTTTTTAACACATTTTTTAACCATCTCTTGCTGGTTAGTACATCTAACCAGCTTCCCTGAATAGTTAATCAGTCATTACCAATTTCTCCTCAAGTGTCTGACTACTAATCCCACTTGATTTCTGAATCAGTGGTGAGAACCAAAATAGTTAAAGACCATTAGACTCAATGTCGGAGATCAATTGCCAGAGGATCGGACCAGCATCCCCTGTATAAGAAATCTGATGCTCTCTTGATTGAGCTAAACAGGCAGATCTTTCAGTTTATGTTAGATGTTGTAAATTCAATGTTACTAAATACGAGTGAACCTACTAGAAAAATTAAAGCTGCTAAAAATTCGTTTCTAAAATCATCAAAATGCTTAAAACAGTAAAACTCATGCATCCTGCTGAAAAATTAGGCATTGCTACTTTATGTGAGAATGTTTGTTAATAAAAATCATCAAAATAAAACATTCAAAACATTAAAGGGAGTGGTGGCCTTGTGTTTTAAGGTGTTTGCCTTGCAAGCTAGGGATCATGGGTTCAAGCCCTAATTGGGTCACACCATGTTTCTACATATGACATATGATCAGTCTGGTTGATTCCAGGAAGCGGACATAGAAAGTGATTAATATAATTTGCAATTACTTGTTTCCAAAAGAGCTTAAATAAATAGGTTTAAAGCAAAACATTCAATATCTACTGGATAAAAATATTAAGTAACAGAAAATCTCAAAGCATTGCAATATCTCATTGCAACCTATCAGTAACTTCAGGATTGCTTCAGAAATCTATCCTGTAAGACTGGTGACATACAGTGAAATATTATAAGGTTTTGGTTTCTCAGGTGCAGGGAAAATATTACACATATTGGATTTCAAACTCCAATCCCCTCTTTGTTATTATTTTTACTTTATTATCAGACATACTTCGAGTAACAACACTGGGTTTTTGTGCCAAATTTACACTATGTATTTTAAATGACTTGTCTAATTGGTCACTAAGAATGGTAAATTTTGATTGGTTGATTGATTGGTTAAGGTAAAGGACTTCATATGACACCGTGCATTATTTCAGACACATGAGTAGAACAACCAACTTTTAATAAGCTAGCTGGATTGTTGTCTCCCATGAAAGAGTCCCAAGTTGCTAGCAGGATTTGAACCAGCAATGAAGGATTTAAAGTGACTTGAAGTCAGCGAAACTATCACAAAATGGCCAGAGAGGCCCAATATAAATTACTGAAAAACAATGTGCAGGTTCTAACTGAATAATATTGTATCGATTATTGACTGAAAAAATAAATATGAAGTCTAGTCTACTAAAACTGTTTTTGCTTATTTGTTGTAATTGGTGAAAAAACCCCAAAAAACATGTGAATCAAACAGAAAAAATATAATATCATGCAGTGAAAATTAGTACAAATTATGTAAATAATTAATCAAAGTTACAGTATAGGTATTTTCAAACTCATCTAATGAAAGAATATATTCCCTACATGTCATACTAACACTGCTGTGGTCATGTGACATAATTCTGGTGCTTTTTTATTTGTTTTTTTTTTTAATTTTATTTCTTATGTTTAAGGCAGATCCAAGGTGGCTCTAATGCAGTGTTTAACCTGCAGGGAAGGCAAAAACAATTGTCTGTATTTTCTAGGTTGTTACACAGCCTGTATGGACAAGTGGAAATGTTCCAGCATTTACTATATAAATATATGGACAAGTCAAGAAATACTTCAGATAAAGTGGACAAGTAAGGAAAAATCAGATTTTGCTGACCTTTTAACCCTTAACATGCTTTGATTAATATCTTAAATTGACTTGTCCATCTTTCAACCTGGACAAAACCATTTCAGGGAAAGTTTCTAAATATTGTCCTTACTGAATAGCGAACAGTACAGACCATGCTTGGACAACACAGATGTGCCAGCTGATCTTAGTTTGCACTGTTAACAAAGGTAAAATAAGTTGCCATCTGCAGTCTTTGGGTCAATTAACAGGCAGGGAACAAGGTAGATGTAGTACCTAGATAGCTTTCTTGCATAGAAAATATAGTTATCCAACTTTCTTAACGAAATTGAAACCTACAGGAATGAGGTGCAAGTGCTACTATTTCAACTTCATCCACTTAGCATTCTAAGTCACATGACTAAAGTCAACACTTTAGCAAAACAAATGACAGAAAATCTTTTAAGACAACCTCACTGTTTGGAAGGGAAATTGAGAAAAAAAATAATAAGAAAATACCTATACTACTTATCTTTCATTCATGGAAACAAATGTATGACTAACCTGTGTGGCATATGACCACCTTCACTGTGAACAGTAATATTTTTACATGAATATTGTTCTTGTCTCATTTCTTTTATCATATCAATGATAAAAACAGTATACTTATGTTCATATCATTTAAACATGAAAATGATGATGGTAATACTTATAAATATGGAAATAATGATGGAATGATGATAAATATAAGATGATGAAGGATGATGATAAATATGGAGATGATGATGACTATGCTGATAAATATGAGAATGATGATGATAATGATGGATAATATAAAGATGACGATGGTGACAATGATAAAAGTAAGATGATGATGGCTATGATGAATTATATGAAGATGATGATGAGTATGATGATAAGTATGAGAATGATGATGATGATTAAATGATGATTTATATGAAAATGATGATGGTGATGATGATAAACATGAAGATGATTATCGCAATGATTATAAATATAAGATGATGAATGTAATGGTAATGTTGATATTTCTAATGAATATGATAACCATCATGTCATGAGAAAACGATGGATTGACATTTGCAGTCAGAGTAAAAGTACAACAAGTGACATTATCTTGTAGACTACTCAAAATAGATTTCATAAGAAGTATATGACAGACAGCATTTTTTACATAAAAATCACAACATCAAAAGCCAAATCTGTCATATTAAATCTTATTTAATACCTTCAACTTTAATTAACCTAATATCTAAACTTAATTTAAACTGATATCCTCTCATATTTCTATACTAATCATATAACAAATTCCCTGAAAATCTGTCATAAAAAGACATAAATATATAAGTAGGAGTCCATCCTGAATTATCTGTCTAGACATTAAAATTACATCCAATACATAATCTTACTAATATTTTCGGTTGGGTTTTAAGGCTCACCAACCCTGTAATGGTCATATGGTGACTTGCCAGCATCACCAGGGGTTTCATTTTGACCTGGAAACTGAGTAAATCCCCCTGCAACATGTTAAGTGACACCCTGCTACATTCAGTTAGTTCATTCTTAATTCTTTCTGGCTGGTCCTTTAAAACCTGCCTTAATTCAAGAAATGACCAAGCTAAGTATGTCTAACATAATAAAAACTTAAAGGAGGACTTCGGGTCCTCAATTATACAAGGAATATCTTTTGATAATAAACTAACAAGTTAATATCAACTTACACATTATCATAAATCCTGTCTAGTTCCTCTAAAACAAAAGACTGTTTACTGCTTGGGGAGCATGATGCAAAACAATGTAACTCTGGAAAATATTTTACCTGAAAAATAGACAAACAAAATCATGCCATTAAAAAGTAATGTAAAATCAAACCATCACTGAAATATACTGTCAAACAGGACATTAAATATACTGTAAAATCAAGCAATTATTGATACTGTACATTCAATCAATTCAATATACTGTATATACTGTGAAATCAGGCAATATAATATACTGTAATAGTGACCATTAAATACACTGTAAAATAAGCCTTTAGATATACTGTAAAATCAAGCCATTTAATTTACTATAAAATTATAACCATTGAATATACTTTATAATCAAGCCATTAAATATACTGTAAAATTAAGCCAATAAAATCATTTTAACTATTAACCGACTAACCATGGATGATTTACATATACTTACCCTAGTGACCCAGTCATCATGAACTTTTCTTCTCACCATTGGCCTGAAAGTATACAAGAAACATGACTTACAATATAAACTAAGAATATGCAAGAACCTGCACATTTCTTAAATCTTATAAAAGACATAAGCTTTTTTTTTAATTTGGAAAGGACTATTACAGACTTTGATATAGAAATTCAGATAAATTAGCAGAAGTCCAAGTTGCCATGGCTTTCTTTTCATAGAAAATAATTCACTTTTACTGCAGCGGAATTAATATAATTATTGTTTTTCTTGTTTTCCAATCCAGTCTAAATTTCGTTGTTGTGAAAGATTTTTAAATGTTGTTTATGTACAATTTATTGAATAAATAAAGTTTAAACTTAAGGCTAATCACTTTTAGTTTCTACAGGTTAAGGGTTCAATAAGAAATAAGAAAGACTGTAAATTAAACATACACAGTGAGTCTGTTAGGTTCTATAACATGTAGAATATTCTGATCCTTCGCCGGTTTCTTTTCGCCACCTTTTGAGTTCTTCATCGTGAGATCTTTTGCTGCTACTGTGAGTATATTCAAATATCCCTGATCATCTCCGAACAATATACGATCTTCGTGGATTGAACCCGGCTTCGGAACACTGACCATACATTGTGGTGAATGGTCGAACGGCTTGATGGCAAAAACATGCTGAAATTAAAAGGAGAAATCAATTAATATATCATTAGCCCATATTCTAAAACACTTTTTTGTTTCTTTGTGGCTGGCAATCAACAATTATGACTGGCCAGTTAATAATGTCACTTGCACAAAATGTTTTTGACAGATTGAATTTCGCTAATACAGTTTTTAGTGAGAATCAATGTTGTTTTTTTATTATGTTAAACTGATTATGTACTATTTTCAGTAACAACATCATGTTACATGTGACTAATGGCAACAACTTTTTGAAGAAAAAAAACTGCCTAATCTATTATCCTGACAAAGGTTATTATGTGACTGGAACAGGTTGATCAAAATAAGTTAAAATTGCAAGTGTAATTCCTTTTTCTAATTACTTGGTTTCATATTTAAAAATCTGATTAATAGTTCTTAACAAGGATTCATTTCAGTATTCATGGTAGGGAAATTCTACCACACCCTGTATTGAATGACATGACAGCAGCAAAATGGGTAGTGCCGAAAATACTTCTCTTTTATCTAAACAAGTAGATACTATTTTAAATGCAGTCTTTGACAAAATATTTTTGATTAAATCTTCATTCATGACAAATAATTTTTAATTTTGGAGCAGTTTTTGACAAAAATATTTTTTTAAAGTTAACATGAATATAACCAAAAAAAAAGAAGAGATTTCCCATATCTACTGACAGACAGGTTATTGACAGGTTTGTAAAATATTACATAAATATGATAGTGGGCAATATTACATAAATATGATAGTGGGCAAAAAGATAGTTGTTATGCTAAAAACATGTCAGCAGTTTAAAACAATGAAAGATTTTAGTAGATTAAGGAGGGAAAATGAGAAAGCCCAAGTGTGTGTGTGTGTTTTTTTAATCAAATAAAATTCAATATTGTTACATTAAATAGACCTTTATTATGAATAAAGCATTGGTGAAATAAATAACACAATTATTTTATATATTATCAAGAGCTAGTACAGCATTTGATATTATACATTAAAATGCTACTACTATTTTTCATTCAAAGATATATTACAATCAAATTTTAGCTTCATAAATCTTTACAAACTAGATATGTGTCAATAGGATACAGATGCCCAAATATTCATTTATTGCACAGTTTTGTCTGTCTACAGCATGATAGCATGTTAGATGGACAAGGGAAATTCTATATGGCCCTACCTAGGTTAATCTATATGAACTAATCTAAGTATGAACACCAAAAACTGTATGCTAAATCACTTGACAAGCACATAAATTAAGTTAATATTGTGCACAAGGAATTATGTGCAATGATTCTTTGTTTAATCTGTAATTTCTATTCTGGATAAATGAAAACATTATCTCAGATTAAATTGTCACAATTTTTGAACTGGTGCCTTTGCTTAGAATTCTTTTTCATAATTATGTAAAATTTGACAACAAATGAGACTCATATATTTTGAAAAAAAATATCATATTTTATTTTCATATACAGAATTTGAGCATAAATGAACCTCTATTTAAATACTGTACCTGATTTTTTCCTTTTGACCTATTGTCCCAGATGATAATACTTCTCTCCGTGCAGCACGAGGCTCTTCTAATACTTGGCAAGTAGTCACACCCTGTCACCCAGGCAGCTTCCTAGAATTCAAGGAGAAATCGTGTATTCATTTAACATCTAAATTTTATTTAGTCATCTCTTTGATTAATGACTTAGCTGGTAAATTTTTGTGTATTGGTCTGTAGTTTACACTATACCACTCTGTCTACCATTTCAACAAGTCTTAAACTCTTTATATTCTTAAATTTAAAGAACAAAATATCCAATCCAAAAATGATGACAAAAATTTGATATCTCTATTCTTTTTTTCTAATTCTTTTTTTGTAACATGACATTGGTTTCACTGACATTATGGAAATTCAACTAAGAACCATAAATTATATATTTTTGATCAAGTTAATTAATCAGACACACAAATATAAACCAGTCATATATGGGTTTATATTTAATTGTAGTCTACAAACATGTAATATACCTTTTTATAATTTTGATAGTTTAAATACAGTACAAATGTAGTTTTAAACAAAACCCTGAATAAATCAATTCCTAATTTGAATTAAACAAGATGTCCTTGATGACCTGGTATTGCTCACCTGAGCATTGTACAGTCCATGTAGATAGTTCAATTGGCAGAAATTTCTGATGTGAGCATATTGTTTGATATATCTTAAGCTTTTATTCTTTTCCTATTTAAAATGTTATTACAAATGATTCGAATGTCTGGTTAATGGACAACAATTATTTGTAAATGAGATCATCAGTTTTTAAACAGGATTTTTTTTTTTCGAAAAGTTACATTTTTTTTTACCATGTCTACAATTTGGTATATGGCTTTTAAAGACAGATAGTTAGAGATCACTTTAGCTTATTTCAAACATGAGCAAATATTAACATGAACATAAAAATAAAAGCAAATATTATCTTGCACAAACAGAACTCAACTTGAAAAAACAAAATTAAACAATCAAAATTTACACAAGAACAGAAAACAAAAAATGCAACAAAACTTCTGTAAAAGAAAACCTTCACCAGTTTAGATACCGGTTGAAAAACTACAGAAAAAATCTTTTGCTGCAAGAGCTAAAAACTAAACTCAGTTTCTTTCTCTGGGTTGAACATAAAATGTACAATCTAATTATCTCTAGAAGAGAGAAATTCTAGCACTTGGTGGTACAATATCTTGCTTTTATAGAAAACAATTTACCACATATACATTTATAATATTGCATGTTTGTAACGTCGTTTTTCATTGGATAATCATGACGTTTATATAGTTTTATATACACATCTTCTTTCAATTCATGACGAAATTTAACTTTTTTCTGTAAAAAATGATGCTTGCTACATAATAAATTCGTTATAAAGATTGTTGACAGGTTATATGGCCCTATATAAACGGCTGTTTGCAATATGACCCTGGCCTAGCGGCTCAGATTATATTTACATTAACAAGACAGTTCTGTATGTATACATTAACAGGACAGTTCTGTATGTGTACATTAACAGGATAGTTATGACAGTACAGTTCTGTATGTGTACACTAACAGGCCAGTTCTGTATGTGATCATTAACAGGACAGTTCTGTATGTGTACACTAACAAGACAGTTCTGTATGTGTACACAAATAGGACAGTTCTGTATGTGTACACTAACAGGACAGTTCTGCATGTGTACACAAACAGGATAGTTCTGTATGTGTACACTAACAGGACAGTTCTGTATATGTACACTAACAGGACATTCTTGTATGTGTACACATACAGAACTGTCCTGTTAGTGTACACATACAGAACTGTCCTGTTAATGTACACATACAGAACTGTCCTGTTAGTATACACATACAGAACTATCCTGTTTGTGTACACATACAGAACTGTCCTGTTAATGTACACATACAGAACTGTCCTGTTAGTGTACACATACAGAACTGTCCTGTTAGTGTACAAATACAGGAATGTCCTGTTAATGTACACATATAGAACTGTCCTGTTAGTATACACATACAGAACTATCCTGTTTGTGTACACATGCAGAACTGTCCTGTTAGTGTACACATACAGAACTTTCCTATGTGTGTACACATACAGAACTGTCCTGTTAGTGTACACATACAGAACTGTCCTGTTAGTGTACACATACAGAACTGTCCTGTTAGTGTACACATACAGAAAGTCCTGTTAGTGTACACATACAGAACTGTCCTGTTAGTGTACACATACAGAACTGTCCTGTTAGTGTTCACATACAGAAATGTCCTGTTAATGTACACATACAGAACTGTCCTGTTAGTATACACATACAGAACTATCCTGTTTGTGTACACATACAGAACTGTCCTGTTAATGTACACATACAGAACTGTCCTGTTTGTGTACACATACAGAACTGTCCTGTTAGTGTACACATACAGAACTGTCCTGTTAGTGTACACATACAGAACTGTCCTGTTAGTGTACACATACAGAACTGTCCTGTTTGTGTACACATACAGAACTGTCCTGTTAGTGTACTCATACAGAACTGTCCTGTTAATGATCACATACAGAACTGTCCTGTTAGTGTACACATACAGAACTGTACTGTTAGTATACACATACATAACTATAAGATCTGTATGTTAACATTAACAGGACAGTTCTGTTTATAACAGAATATAATTAAGCTATATTTCTTTTTTCATATTAATAGGATTAATCAAAACTCCCATCCATATATATTTCCAAAAATTTCATCAAACAAAAATAAGAAAACATTCAAAATATTCCATTATTACGAAAAATAGTTCCAAGTACATCATTTAACAAGACAAATCTACAGCACTCATTCAACAAGATAAAAGCATAGTACAGAAAAGTTAGTTGTCACAGAATAATACTTACCCTGAACAATCTAGGGCCAATCTATTGTCATTACACATAGGATATTAAAACAATGTGATTTTCATAGGAGATCCTAATTCACATGGCCAATCTATTATCATTACATATAAGATAATAATGTGTTTTTCATAAGAGATCCTAATACACATGATAACAATTAAGGGCAACTATCTCTACACATAGGATATTAAACAATGTGATTTTCATAAGAGATCCTAATTCACATGGCCAATCGATTATCATTACATATAAGATAATAAATAATGTGATTTTCATAGGAGATCCTAGTAAACATGATAACAATTAAGGGCAATTATCTCTACACATAAGATATAAAACAATGTATTTTTTCATGGGACCCTACACATGATAACAATAAAGGGTTATTATCAATACACATATGATATTAAACTGTGTGTTTTTATATGATATCCTACACATGGTAATAATTAAGATCTATAGTCATTACACATAGGATATCAAGCAATATGATATTCATATAAAAATCCTACACATGATAATAATTAAGGGCTTTTATCATTACACATAGGATATATAGGATATTAAATAAAAGGATTTTCATATAAATACATATCCTAATCCTACATAATTATAATGATAACAATTAAAAGCTATTGTCATTACACATAGCATAATACATTGTGATTTTCATATAATTTCTTTCACATAATAACAATGTAATGCCAACCTATTGTCACATAACATTTATAAATTAATAATCTTAAAATAAAAACTTTACATCAGTTCTTAACGATAATAACAATCTATGGCTAACCATTTGTCATTTCTCATTCTTACTCCTGAGTCCTCATTATTTTTGAAATGTCAATTTCCCATAGGCCAATGGGAGTTACTCTTACTGTTAATTCAAGTGTACCATGTGACTAAAAATTTTGCCCTGTTACATAATAACAGTACTTTTTCACAAAAATCTGAAAAATGAAAACATAGAAACAGTGTCGCAATAATGTATTTGTTCTGGTTAACAAAGGTTTGTGAGTAACAGCAAAATATCATTCCTTAGGATAATATCTTTCCTGTCACTCACAAAACTGATTTGTTTTTTATATAATGTCATTGCATTATAAACAATTAGAATTTCATATAATTTGTTTAACGTAATACTGACAAAACGCTTTGCACTAAGGGAAACATTTTATTCTGTTTTAATGTCAATATTGAGTAATCTGCAATCTTAGCTGAAAGCTTGAATTAAGCCCAATAAATGGTTTTGAAGTTTTATTTATTGCCAACAATCAATGAACAATTACAAACATGGAGAATTAATGAAACTGATAATATGAACTGAAATAAATTCAAGATAATGTAAATAATATATTTGAAGTGTTTTATAGCTTTATAAAATGTAATGAGAAATGCTTCTATGAATGATATTTTACCAGCAAAAATCGGCTAAATTTTGCTGCTATACTTGAGCTGGTTACTGCTCCAGCATTCTGCTAAATTTTGCCTAATTAGAAATGATATAGCCTAAATATAACTAATGGCAAATATTGTCAATAAGTTTATACAGAATTTAAACTTGAAATGTATATGAAGCTATAAGCTTATAGCCAAACCCATCAATCCATTTCTGGGACCAACCAGTACTAAATAGTGAGTTTAAATTTTTTGCTCAAGGAAATAACAGCTTGCCCTTAATTAGGTTTGAATCTCATGGGCAGCAATTTTAGATACTTAGTCCTAAATGATAACCACTTGTCCTCCACATTTTCAATTGTTTTTAATTTCAGCATAACAGCATTTTAGTTTTTCATATTTTATTTCATATAAAGTTTTAAAATTCAATGTTAATGGAATTAAAAAACTAGAACTCAGCGAGTTGGAAATGGTCCAGAAGAACATTACCAAAGGGCAATAACTCAAAAATTAAGAAGTGCACAGTACCAGTCCTTGTGCACTGCACTTCGGATTATTGAAAGAAGCATACATACCAAGTTTGAAGTCAACCAGACTTATAGTGACTGAGTTATGCTTCGGACAAGCTTTAGGGGACGCCGACACCGACAAAAGTAGCCCCTATATGTCGCCTTTTCAAGGGTACACAAAAACTGAATACAAATTAACTTGCAATACCTCAGTCATATCAATAATGTTTAATGAAAACCAAATACTTTATTCCATTCCTGTTACCTTGACCTATGTTAGTGTTACCTTGATCTTAGGTTCTAATGAATGACAATCCCAGATGCAAGTACTTTATAAAACATTATCTTGCAAAATACCTTTGATCTAAGTAACTACATATTTGTATATAATGGATCTGGACCAATTTCCTATTCTGAACTAGCGACCACACCTAAATGAAGGCTATACAAATATCTTTACTTTACATCTCCTTGAAGGTAGGTAAAATCTAGTTTTGTACAAAGAAAAGCACACAAAAAACATTTCTGCAACATCTGCCTATTCTTGCTGTCAATGAAATATCTAAATGTCATACCACAGGTTTTTTTTTAATTACCAGTTATACTTAAATATTCAAAGCCTACATTAATAAATAAGAGTATATTAATTTATGAAATCATTCTTTTACAAATAAACAATGTTTCAATATCATAAACTTTTCAAAGATTTTCGAGACATGGATTTTTTTGAAATCTTAATACAGTATTGAAACATTAATAACTGTATAAAATGTCAAGTGGCATAAACATTAATAAGATGTATGTGACTGCAAATATTCTGAAGATGTATCCCATTTTCTTTATCTTTTTTACGTGGGTATACTTATTAAATTAAATAATTTCTTTGTAAAAGGATAATTTCTATATTAAAATGAGCTGTCTTCCAGATGATGCAGAACATTTGGAAAGAGATTCTGTGGTTTATTTAGTCCAATTAATTAGTCTTGTCATAGAGAAATAGAAAGAAAAAATTATGTCAAAATCATAGCAATTCAAATGGTTTGATTGATATAACAAAAAAATTATGGATATTACATGGGTGCAACCATGTCATCATAGGCATATTATTATGAGTATGGGTTTGGCATATTTCTCTGGCATTTGAAGCATTTCAGTGTGGTTTTCTGTTTAATAACTTTAAGCATCAAAGCAAATCAAATAATATTCTTTTAAAATATTTTTCTTAAATAATAAAACATCTTGTATCATAAGCTCTGCAGAGTGCAGAAAATTACACCTTTTTCATAAGTAGGGT
The DNA here is from genome assembly GCF_026571515.1 of Ruditapes philippinarum. Taxonomy (NCBI): domain Eukaryota; kingdom Metazoa; phylum Mollusca; class Bivalvia; order Venerida; family Veneridae; genus Ruditapes; species Ruditapes philippinarum. Next base: position 11,580 of record NW_026860572.1, on the reverse strand, counting down.
GGCCCTACCCTTAAATTTGAGAAAACATTAACACAGTACTTTTGCAAAAGAGGTAGCAACAACTTAATGTAAATTGAAGTCTAGAGATAAAAATGTGTAATTTTATAGAGGATATTTGTTTAGTTCAGTGTAAGATCGGAATATATTTCACCGAGTGAGCACCAAAAGGTATATTTCACGAGTGGCGCAGCCACGAGTGAAATATGAACTTTTGGTGTTCACAAGGTGAAATATATTTCGATCTTACACTAAACAAAACAAATTTTCTTTTTATTATATGCAAAGAAACGTTTTAAAAAGACATTAAACCTAATACTGAATGAAAAGCGCGCCAAATAATAATACAACGTGACGTCATTTACGACGTCACGTCATTAAGTTGGTACCCAGTACTGTGCACGCTGGTATTTCACTGAAACAACGTAAGGGGCTTAAATTCAAAACAGTGAAATTATCAAAGTGGTAATTTCACTGTTTCAAACAGTGAAATTACCAGTTTTATTTCACTGATATATTTCTATAAACCACCGAAAAGCATGTAATAAAAAGAATTCTCCTGAAGGTATGTAGCATATAATTGACCCCTGCGATTAAAGTAAAGAAAAGCCCTGCATTATACAGACATAAAATTAAATGTAATATAAACCAACATGCAGCCTATCTCATAAATTAACCTAGTATCATGAAGGTACTAATCCTTAACCTGCTAAATTAAATATCTTAATAAATGGACTTGTTCATCTTTCATTTTGGACAAAACCATAATAATCAGGTTAAGGGAAATTTTCAAAAATATCCCTTAAACTGATTAAAGGCTTAAATAAACTGGTTTATTTTTCAATTTGGACAAATCCATTCATCATTTTAGGAGAAAAATTGAAAAAATTATGCTAAGTGAATAATGAACGTGAAGACCAGGACCTTGGTCAGCCCTAGTCACATGGCTTATCTGTTGCTTCCAGCAGATTAGGGGTTAAAAAAAGCTTTTTTTGCTAATGGTGCCAATTATTTATATCTTTTCAACAAAAAGTGGTATCAATACTTACATTTATATCAATGCAAGCCTGAAGTCTCAACTGAAATTTAAAAAAAAAAAAACACACAATAATTAATATGTAAAAAATGTTTATATTTTTACGCAAAGTTAAAAAAAAGAAGTGCTATTTGATTGTATTGTCTGTAGAGTATGTTTTAATTTGGATTGTGATGGGCACATTTTCCATATTTTAAGTATTCCATATATCAATAAAAAAAAACAAAAAACAAAAAAACAACAACAAAAAAAACAAAAAAAAACAACAATAATAAAAATGTATTACTTGGTTATTCTTATACATTTTTGTAAAAAACTGCTTTTAATAAAATGTTGATAAAGTTCTAAGTATCATTTAGAATGGACATTTATCTGATGAGTGATAATATTTTGTCTTAGAACATTTTATTATCTGCTGTATAAATATATGTAACATGGGATCAATTGTATCTCACACTTGCCAACAACATCATTGTAATTTTTTCTAGGTTTGTCTTACTTAATACTATTCACATAGGTATTTATTGTAATACTGATCTTCAACTAGAGTCCAATGTATATTAAATCACTTCGTTTGGCATGGTAATTTTTAGTTTATAATATGGGTTAAATCACTGCATATTTGAATTTTCTAAATTTTTTGAACAAGTTCAATACATTATTATTGGTTGACCTAATTGCCTTTGATCAACTTTTAAGACTTTAAAGAAAAGATGCAACAGCCAATATCATAAAACTAAATCATTAACCTTATTTTGTTTCATTCCTACGAATTATTTGAAATTTTAAGTACCTGGTTCCATCGTACACCCACGAAAACCGGTTATACTTGGATATTTGTTGTTGTATGGTATCATAGGGCACTATTATTTTTTTCTTTATGATCAATACAGTTTAAGATATACTTATCAACATTTTCATAAAAGTATGAATGAGACTATCACAGTTAAAAATCCTTGAAATTGCAGCATTTGTGGATTAAAAATATTTTTGCAAATGGGGTAATCAAATAAAAGGGAAATAACTTATATATTACTAAATGTTTCAGGGTCACATACCACTAATTGTTTACCTTTGACCGAAAAATATTTAGGTTCCACTTCGAGTATCATTTGCAAAACTTATTATACAAAGCAAGTCATAACATTGATTTCCTTATATAACTGTAAACTTTTATGCAAAAACATCGGAATGAATAGACCTCTTTCCCATCTCAATTTGGAATCCTGTTACATTGCTAATAAAAGTTTCTTAACCAAATATGTGACAAAATACCTCCCGCTAAAATAAAGACAGAATTTATTCAGTTTCTGATGAAGAGTTAGCCAATACTTTCAAAAATATTTCATTTTAATTTTCACAAGGTATAATCTCAACCACGGATTTATATTACAAATCCGTGTCTCAACTTACTTTGTTAGACCAGAGGGCAAGTGCTCCCTTTTGGGAACATGATATGTAACAGTCCATGGTGGGAACATATCGTAGGCACTGAACTGTGTCTCTCCTTTTCTTGTCACCTGTGGGGTAAATAAAATTCAAAAGTTAATTTCAGAACACGAAAACCACAATCTCCGTACATATAGAATTGGTATATTGATAAAAATAATGTTCCGTTAGTGAAATTTACTATTAAATCCATGTATGTTTATGTGACAGGGTGATACAACAACGTCAGACTGTAGATTAACATGTAGTATCAATCAATCAATCAATCAATCAATCAATCAATCAATCAATCAATCAATCAATCAATCAATCAATAATGGAGTTTTCGGATATCATAAATGCAATTACATGTATATTATATCCCAGATGTTAGTAAATAAGAATTTTTGGTAAAATTTCGGACGCGCGGACAAATAGACAGGACCAAGGCAACATGCCCAGGAGCAAAGACTGAAAATGGCCGAGAATAAATGCAAATACATTCCTATGGTCGAATTGTAGCAAGGAGAAAAATCTGAAATGCTTTCGTTAATATGACGTGACATTATTTTGATAATTTGACCATGTATACAACACAGTTGTAACATATTTTCAGCTGTTTTGGGAACATATTTCTTTTTTTCTTTCGGTTTAATAACTGTCCCGTGCAGTTACACATATTGAAACGTTACAGAGTTAGTTGCTACCTAGTGAATAATACCGCAGTTGCCCCGTTCCGGAGGCGACCATGGTTCTATTAGGCCCCTACTACATGCCCAGTGTAGTATACTGAGTACAAAGGTGCTCGTCCGAAAAGCTATAAACATTCATAGTCGATGAGCGGGGTTGGAACTTGACAACCCTGGATTACTTATGCAGTTTGTTACCACTGGACAACTGATCAGTTTCTTTAGGTAACTTACCTGCTGCTTCTCCGACTCGTCTTCTTTTCGACACTGTGAAGATGCTGACCTCTTCCCCAACCATGATCTCTTCTGCCTCTTCCGCACTGGTTTGAATGTACCCGAACAGCTGTAAAAATAGTTATTGTAAACTTACATCTATTTTATATTTTGTTTAACTGCACGGTCTGATATGTAAGTCCATCGTTAAAATCATTTAGTTCATGAAAAAAAAAATTTGGTTTATAAAGAATTTATTTTAGTTCGATTGTGTATGAAGCTATAAGCTTATAGACACACTTTCGATTCCGTTCCTCGAATCAACCAGTACTGAGCAATAAGTGAAACGACTTGTCCCTGACGGTGTTTGAAGCCATGCGGCTAGCGATCAGTAGATTACTAGTTCGACGCGTTAACCACTTGACCATGCCGCCACAAAAAAATATTTAAGTGCCTCATACAGCGACTAATTAAAGGATGACTGATTACATAGAACATTCCGAGGAAATATACTACTATAAACTGATTTTAAGTTATCTTAGTATAAGATTTAAATAGCTATAAATACATGTAGTCAGAGACAATTAAAGCTTTTGTCCGACACTAATGTGAAGCAATAGTATGAACTGTTCATCACGCAAAGTATAAAGATCAAAATGTATGTAAAACTCTATTTACTGTAATAATTATGTTGTTGCTTTTTGTACAATAGAGGTACATTTTGGTAGACATTCAAAGGATAAACGTAAGGAATACATCATAATATAAAATAAAAAATGCAAGGATGTTTTTAAAGAAACTACCATTTGGCATTAAAAGCACTTTTAAATATCATAGAAGTTCATGTAAAAAAAGGTTAATGAGCTTCATTGAAAATAAGATTAGTTAAAGCTTAGTTTGAATTATTGACAAAAAACATTATCAAATTGACTTAGCATAAATACTTAAAAGGACTTAACAATACCAAGATGAATTATTAAAACTTCAAATCTTTTTTAATTCGCTTAAAAAGGATCAGCTGAAAAACGTCAATGTATTTGAAAAAGAGCTTTGACCGCGGCTGAAATGGTAAGCGTTGCAGAAAAGAACTATAAAAAACACAAGAATGCAAAACGGCAATAGCAGTAGAAATTCCCCTCCTATATTTCATTTTTTTAATAAATGCTCAGATCATTACCTATACTGCTAACTTTGTCTGTATATATTAAATTTCAAAATGTTGTTTTTCTTCAAATCAATGGAATGTAGTAAGCAATAAATGTCGGCACCATAGAAAAATGTAGTCTGAACCATCCTGCTCTTAAAATAACGTGAGCGAATGTCCGATGCGCTCATTAAACAATGGTCATCTCATATTGTTTGATTTGTCAGAAATAATTTTTGAATGGTTTTTCTTTTCTTTTGATTGTATATTATTATTATTATTATTATTATTATTTCAACTATACCATCACCTGTTTTCAAGTTCTTATGGTCACAGAGTCTGTGTTGTATACAGCATGTAAATTTTATATGAAAACATATTAAACCACTCTTCTTATGATTTTAATTAAGTTAAGCTTTATCGGAAGTTTACAATAAGATTTTTTATGAAAATACCAGCAAATATTGAATTGATTACAGACATTATACCATTAATTTGAACCAATTATAGACACTACGTACCTCACTCCAGTCGACTTTGGCATCAGGATTAGTGGAAATTTTCCTGTACAATGCTTTAAGGTCTTGATTCTTGATGTCAGAGCCAAACAACTGACGTATTGCATCACAAAATTGGTCATAGCGTAAATTTTCTGAAATACAATAATAACACCACTTTATAACATGGTGTGAAATGGAAAGCAATGATGTATTTAGCTTAATTAAACTAGATAATTCATTCTAAATGTGTTGTTTTTAAAACCCTTTGAATAAGGACTCTAAATTGCATACACCAACTTGAAACAACAATAACAATAACATCAAACCCTCAAAAACTGCCTCTTTTTCACTGTGAACGTAGTTCCTGTGACATGACAATTTTTCATACAATAATTTAATGATCCTATTCAACTTACTTAAACAAAAGTCGACTCGTGAAGATAGTTATAGAAGTCATCACCCTTTAATTCCTATCTGTGGCATTATGACTTAATACTCATATATCCAAACAATGAAAATGTGTAAAATATGAAATTCTTATTCTTTTCTGATAACAATAAAAAGACACTTCACCCATTCCAATCATTAATAAAATAAAATGTTTCAACTGTGGCGAAACCAAACATAATAGTAAAATTTTTGGTAACGATGACATTGCATTAAATTTATTATATATTTAGCATTCTGTAATTTGGCGGTCATCTTGGCGGCCATCTTTGATTTCTCAAAACATGCAATGATTCCGCATGTCTACCCACAATTTTTTAAAAACTTCAAATATATAACATTACATTGATATAGCATTTATACATGGACCTTTTTTGTGCACACAAACTTGTCACCAGTGTACTAAGGAGAATACCTAGTAATTTCGGTGCGTGATACCATAGATTTTTCCCATTAATACACTGTCTGTTAGCTCAACATTGTTCGTTAAATATAGAAGTGCCCTTAAGAATGATACAAGAATAAATATTTATGTAGTTAATGATTTATTGGTAAATTTGTAATAATCATTTTGGATCAATACCGCGATTACTGCTAACATTTCGCAAATTAAACAAACGAAAGGCTGTTTAAACAATTCGGCTTCTGTTCTGCAAACCAAGGTTTTTCACGGTATCATTTTCGAGAGTTATAAATGAACTGGTCTAGGATACTAACATTCCGCTACAGATAATTTATTGACAATTTTATCGTCATTTTATTGTTACCCAACGATGGTTGAGAGAAAATCGACCCCCTGTCTAACTAATTGAATATCTTTTACAAAAAATGCCCGTTATGATTGTGGTGTATTGATAAATGGAGCCATTTACACAATGTAAATATATGTAACTTGATACTTCTGCCAATCACGGTGTTTACCTAACTCGATAATTTCAAAATTTTATAGTATCGTTTGAAATAATTATCTCCTAATATTCTTATCTTCGATTTCAAAAAAGGGGATAATTTAGTTTGATTGCTTACGCAGAATGCTAAAAAGATTGTCGGATATGTTTGTAAAAAGTTCTAATTACATTTGTCGATTTATTTTGAGTATAATTTATAAATATATATATTGTGGTCTTGTACGGAAATAATTAAAAAACGATTTTATACGGTCAAAGACGGAGGTTAAAAAGCATGAGATTCTCGCTGTCATGATTTTTTTTACAGTAGATTTATTATTACGGATACAATTATTACAAATAAGCCATACGATACAATTTTCCATTTTTTCCAAATATCTATTAAATTATATGTATATTTCATTAAAAAAAACCCACCTTACATGTAAAGAGATGTTTCAATACATTTGTATAACATACATGTATTCGGCAAGGGAGTTTACCAACAAATTTTCTCAACAGTAGAAAAGGGTCTTCCCTTATGCAATAAGTTACAAAAAACATATGATACAAGAATAACTATCAGTTAGATAAAAGTAACAAAACATATATGAAAGTTGTACTTGGTTTTCGAATAATTTGATGTAAGATAAGAAAGAACAATAAGAAATGTGATTGATGGTACGTGTTATCTAAATTTTGAAAAATATTGAACAATTTCTGACTGATTATTTATATACAAAAATGTAATTTAAATTTCAATGGCCAAAGAAGACATGTACGCTTAGAAATAGGGAAACAAGAGGGAAGTAAATGTAAATTGAACACTGTTGGGGAAAAAAGTGAAGAAGAGAAAGAAGTAAGAGTCGTGTCTATTGTTTTGCAAAATTGAAAGAAAAGTACATTCAAGGTTTATTTTAGATTTTGCTAGTTTACTTTAATGAAATGCTGAACAGATTTATATTTTTTTTTACTTTTATTTTCTATAGACAACTCTTTTACATATAGGTTATTAAATCACGTTTAAATTAATTAAATGAACTATCATACGAAAAGGACCCCCAGCTCAAAATAAAGAAGTATAATGGAAAGTCTTGAAACTTTGTGATTAAAGACAAGAGTGGAACATGACCCTCACTTACAATGTAATTGTTTCCCTTAGAGAGATTAATTCCTATTTCAACAGCAACATCAGGTACATAAATTTAAAGGTAAACTATGCTCATCTTTAAGTGAAATGTTTTAATCACAAAGAATTATTAAAATCTATGAAATGTTTACTGAATATGTTTAATTTGAATAAAATAATGAATAAACTATGTACGAAAAACTGCGTTTCCTATTACTTGACAAGTAAAATTGGTCATTTTTTTTAATGACACTATATATTCATACTGTGGCAACTTAGTGTAGAATTTTAGACATAACATATCTACTTTCAATTTTGGAAAGTCAGAACATGTTTCTTTTTATATTAACAAAGAGGCTGTGAAGCAATTATCAATAAATTTTATATCAAATTTGAGCATTGTATAACAAAGTACTTTGGATATTTTACAAATAAAAAAAAACAAGACTGGACAATATTAACCCCCAACCCAGATTATAATAATAAAGATTTATATGTTTAACGGGAGCAAGTAACATTTCAAGTGTTTGTAAATCATTGGTATATTGGTTCAGTACACAGTTAAGGGTATATCCACTGCCATTCTGTACTCAAAATCATAGATTATATTCATGTAAGTGTACTAGATCAATTTGAATTTTATAAATATTGCTTTTGCATATTTTGGCAGTATGAATAAGTACGTATTTAACTATAGATGGTAGTTGAAAGGGTCTATTTATGCTTGTATTTAAATCTGATATAAATGAATGAAATGAATGATTTAAATAACTTGATTTATGCATAAACTTATTTCGATAGGTCTATTTCAATAACGTGTGGCCTATGTTATAAATCTCTTTTTATAACCGTGAAAACATGTATCAAAACAAATAAATAAACATTCATACATCTTTTATGAAACCTTTGAAATATTTTTTTTGTACCGTTGTACAATTATATAGTAATCAACAAAGAAGCCTATTATCCAGAACTGATTCACTGAGGTGAATTTATTCACTGCCAAAATGTAAATAATACGAAATAAGTTTGTCCGTATTATTCACGGCAGGTTTACGGATGGTCGATGGTTCGTTCCTTCTGTAAGTTAGCTTTGAAAAAGGCCTTTAAGGTAGACCATGGGTAATGCATTACCTCCACTTTGAAGAGTATTCAAATAGGCTAGAATCGCTTGCAAACTACATTGAAATTGAGGGGCGTGGGTTCAAACCCCAGAAGGGGCAACTTTTTTTCTTTCTTTTTTTTCTTTTTTTTACATTATTTACGTATCTCTCTGATCCCTTATGGAAGAAAAAAAGGTCTGATTTAAATTACATAATTATTGTAGGTATTTATTTGCTAAAAAATGCCAAAATTTATAGCAAATATGATACCAGATATTTTCAAAGTTTAATAAAATAAAAACTACATGGTAAAAGTATTTTATATTTTGCATGATCAACCAATATACCTTTAAGACAATTTAGGCAAACTTTGAAAACAGCCCCTCATTATGGTAAATTTTAGGAACAGTTTGAATAAGGCATTTTAGATAGGGAAATGGTAAAATTAAGTGTTTAAAGTGGGTGGGGTACGGTAACATTTCTATACATATTTAAAACATTTTGTGTAGAAACACTCATTTTGCTCGTGTGATTTGTTACATAAATACACAATGATTAAAAAGAAAACATTTTTATAATGATGTTATTGTAGATTATTTAGAGTGTCCTCATTTCTGAAAATAAGCGCTTCTAATGGCAGTCTTAGTTCAGAAATATATCCATAACTCATAAACCACACGGTAAATTTTATTTAAATTTTGCATACAGGTGACATTGAAGACATATAACTGTCCTATGTTGTCAATTTTACAGTTCCTTAAGGTGCCCATTACCCATGGTCTACCTTAAAACGAAATGAAAGCCTGGGTCTTCATTTATCAATGAAGAAAGAAAGGAAGTCACTAGATGACAATGATATAGATTGTGACAAAGGGAAAGACAACAACGGCTTGCCCCTTACAGGATTTGAACCCATGCGACCAGCCATATTTAGATTACTAGCCCGACGCGTTAACCTCTTAGCCACGACCAGTACCGATACTAATATGTACTTGCACAAATTTTACTTCAGTCTCATTTGACGTTTACGTTTAGACAACAGTCGATATTGTAATCAAAGGTGTTTTTCTTATCTTAAATTTGCTCTAATACAGCTAACAAGTTGAATGAGTTGCACATATAGGTGGTCTTATACCAGTCACCATCGTTTGTTTGCTGTACTAAACAACTCGGTTGAGAGTTAACACTGATAAAGATACTATAAAAGGACTGTTGTAAAGTATTCACAGTGCTTATTGTCGTTGAATATTTTTGAATATTTGTATATGTATATCGTGGGAATATTTAAATTTTCTTCTCGATTTGCTTTGTCATGCATGGTTCTTAAAGATAAAACTTATATCAAGCATGAACTTTTAACACATTTGATTTTATTTGTAATTTAAAATATTCCCTAAATCTAATTTAATTCCTTTAGTCTAGAAATTATCAAAAATGAAATAATTATCTGATAATATCAGATATCATAACATCATCTCAGAATTTTCTAATTTTTCAATTCTATACGTCATTTTAATTCTTCATCCGTTCTAATACTACTGATTATTCAATGCGCATTTTAATAACCATAAATGATCATAGTACATTAATTTCTTAATTTTAAATTTTGAAGATCAGGGGTCTGTATTAAGGAACAGGCTTTACCATAATTATTTGATCTTTGCGTTATGTGATTCTTGAGTCCGGGGGGAAATTCAATGATCCAAAGAGTACTTGCTACCTTTTGATATTTGACGTCAATTTTGGGTTTTCATGTGATCTTTGAGTACTGGAATTGCATGTGATATTTCACGTATCATGCTTTGAGTTGTGGACTTACATGAGACCATTTAACGTCACTATGGACTTACATGTGTTATATGACGTCACCATGGAACATGTGATCAATTTACGTCACCATAGACTCACCTGTGATCATTTGACGTTTTTCTTCCGGTGTAGCTTCCACGTCCTGGAGAGTTATCTCTTTCATTAACTCATGAAACTGATCAAGCTTAGTCTGGAACGACCCGACCGTGTAAGGTCTCTCAGACCCTTCCGTCTCACCAGACATTTCGATTAAATCCCGTAATATTCCAGATTTATTTAAGTGAAAAAATGAACCAAATCACACCGTTTAAATATATCCGTTAATGTTTCTATCCCATATCTATCCTTTCGTTTTCGTTACAGCGATGTTCGATTTTATATTGGGTTAAACTTATCCGAGATATAGATCACACGCAATATGATGTATATTTTGTATTACTTTATTTAAAATCATTAAAAAACCCTCCGCCTTTAATAGACACGGTTATAGAAAACTATATCGAATGGCAGTATCAGGTTTAAAATAGAATCCAATACATCACATTTTTACATATTATTGAAGAGTCAAAGTCAATTTTTCACTAGTGTTTTCAGTTAAACTTCTTGCCACCCGGGTATATCGACTTTTATTCACTCGGCTTGTTCAGAAAGGCGCATTTATCACCAATGCTATATCAATACACTTTACAAGTATCTCAATTGCAAGGTAGACTTCGCAAATTTTAATACCTACGTTCTCTTAATCCGTACTTAAGCCTTTAGAAAATCCATTGTAAGTTCTTTCATAGCAACGATATATTGCATGTATAAGGGGAACTATCTGCCTATATGATCATTGCTTACATTGTTAAAGTTATATACGATAGAATTGATAAATAGTTTATTTAATTACCCTTCGCGCGATCCAAACAAGCGGTGTGTGTTTTAAATTGTTTACCGTAGATTGATAATAACGTTAGATAAGGACACTGAATAAAACAAAATACATCGATTAATTGACTTAATCTGAAATGTTGGTAAACGAACTTGCCATAGATTGTGATACCCATTTATATCTATTGAATGTTTTCAATATTAAAACAATGATCGGCGTTTTCTTTGTTCTTATCGACTTATATAATATTGCTTTTGCAGTCATTAAGTAGAAATAGTTATTTTTTTCTATGAGATATATACAATGTACTATGTATCTGATTGT
>NW_026860571.1:0-46661 GCF_026571515.1 Ruditapes philippinarum | reverse complement strand
TTAAAAATTTTAATTTATATTTTTTTTGTAAAAATTTCCAATCTTCAACTTTATTTTTTGGTAAAAGTTCTACCTTGCAATTATAATGAAATCAGTAAGACGAATTAGTTAACTCTGCCGTCTTAAGTATTGTTGGAACATTTAGCACTGTGATTCACACGATCATCTTTTTATAAATCATTTTAATTTTAGAACAGCAACATGTTGACACAGTTCATTTTCTAACGATTTTCATTTTTAAAACCTTTTTAACGTCATGCTTTATATTTAATCTAATGATTGTGTATTTAAAAAGCAAATTCAAATAATATTAAGTAGCAAATTAGAGTAATATTAAGGTGGCGTTACTATGAATTTATATCCGGAATAGGCCTGAGTGTTTCAACAACAATTTATGTTTTCAATATAAAGATTGCTTTTATTTATGCCATTTTTTCCACACGACTTTACGAATAATGAAAATTCTCAAACTATATTGATAAGGACACAGTGGTTGTAAGAAGAAACTATCAACTACAGAGTAATCATTCAATTCTAATTGAGATTAACAATTGATGGAATATCAGTCAAATGATGAATATATAACCATTTGTTAAATAGATACTAATCCATAAATAAAATAGACAAAATTTTTCAAAGGATTGTCATTGTGTTTATTAACCTAAAATGTATCGTTTTATAACATTTTTTTTACGGAAAATTACATTTTTTCTTAAATACAATAATGTCTCCAAATAATTGTAAAATCACTAGCCTGAAAAGAGTCTTTCAGCATTAAATATGCCAAGTTAGCAGGAAGTGAGCAATTTCATAAATAATTGCAGACATTTAATTCCACAAGGAAACCATTATAATAAATGGAAACATAAAACATAATTTGTTAAAAAGAATTGACATGGCATGAAATTGATATCCAGCACTTTAGGATAGCCAACGTTCTTTTTATGGCAATTTTTGTTTAATATTAAAGTACCATTTAATAGATATTGACTTTTTTATTTTAGTATAGATTACCTAAACTAACAATACAAATCAATTTTTTAATACAACATAAATTTTATATCATAAATAAATTTGACAGTCAAGTTTTTATACTATTTACCATCATAAACGTCAAAATAGTTCCAAATATGAAATTCTGAACAATTCTTTAAGCCAATATGTAAATACTTTATTTATTGTCTACATGTCATTTTTTAAAGAAGACATACAGCAAATAATGTCCTAGCAAAAATGACAAAAGCGACGAAAGCATTAATTTGAGGAACGAAAGGAAATAGATGGAAGTTTTGAAAATCATGAAAATAGAAACGATACTTTTTACATCTAAATTGAATCAAAATTTTTTTAAAGAAACACTTATCAATTGAATCATTGTTTTCTTTGTCTGATGCATGAAAAGAAATAAATTAACAAATTACCTCAACTGACCTATTTTGTTCATTTTTAACTTTCTTTGCTCATCAAAATAAAACTTGCAATGCTAAAATTTTAGTTTTTTGAGGGTATACCCAATCGAAAAACCGTTTAAAAACGAGTTTTTTCCCAGAAGGGGGTTTTTAAAAACTACTTAATATTATCTAACAACCTGAGACCTTAGAACCCTTTGGCCATTTCGTCTAATGGCAAAAAAAATTAAAGATTACCTTTTTCTTCCAAACTAATAAAAAAGTTTACACGGGTCCAATATGTTTTTTTTTATTGATTGTTTTAATTAAATTAATTATTATAATAAAAGCATTTAAAAGTAAAATTCTTTTAACAATTAACAAAACTTTTCAAAGGCAAAGATTTATTATTTAATAATTAAAAAAATGTCTTGCATGAACAATTTTAATTGTATAAATAAATAAATTTTCGAAAAAGATTTTAAAAAATACCATATAAAACACATTTACCGTCTTCCTTGTTTAAATACCATATATTAATTTAAATGAGCTTATTTTGTGATTTGCCGTTCCACTGTTTTAAAGACAAGGGACTGTTTTATTTAAAAATTTCATTTCCGAAAAAATTATTTTAAAAACAAACACAAAAACCCAACTTGTTTCATTTTAGAGTTCAGACTTAGTTCAGAACATAACATTTTTTTACAGTTGGATTACAAATAAAAAGTAAAACAGTTTCACGCAGTAACAGCATGTTCATGTAATGCGTCCTCTCCGATTGCTCAAAGAAAATTAACACCCACTTTTATCAAACAAAACCGATTGTATATCGTAAAATAAATGTTCGCCTCTGGAAATCAAAGCTGAAGTTACTGTAATGAAATTTATTAATTATTCAGATAATGTGTTTATCCTTTCTTCTAATTTCGTGAACAACATTTAAAAATTCAAATAATGTGGAAAAAAACTTCCATCATTTTCTGATCATACATGTATCCTCTAATAATTACCAAATTTTGCAATATATAATTTACTCGTGCGTCATTCATAAGGAAAATGCTATGTGTTATTTTAAAGGAATGCAAGATTTAGGAAAAAAACTGTTTCAAGCAAAATGTTCTTATATTTACCAAACAAGTAACATATTAATGAGAAATTTAATAAAGACTAATATGCCTTTGGAATAGTGATATAGAATACATTTGTTACATACCCATATTTGATAGGGCTAGCCTTGATAAGCTAAATGTCATGTAGTTTTCCAGAACTTACTATATAATTATTTTGCTTTTTTTAAGTGAAGCAACTTCAAAAGAAGTTACACCACAAAACTAATTAATTAATTTGTTTCATTAAACGTTTTAGAAAGTGATAAACAGCTTTGTTTTTCTTTTTGTTGCTCATATATTTGCTGATGTGTCCCTACCTGAAGCTAATTTTATTTTTCAGAGAATGCATATACTGTCATCGAACAATCATGATTGTAATGGTTCTTTGTTAATGCCCAAAATACACACCTTCCAAATTAGTTATTTATGCTACCATGCTTTTAAGTAGCTTATATTTGAAATCAAAACATCTTTTGAAAATAGACATATAATTATTATAATAAATGGTACAGGTTTTATTGTTATTATCTTTCAGAACAAATGAACTAAACATTTTATAATTTGGCAAAACAAGGAATGACTGTCGTGCTGTCGAAACCTTCGAATTAATATTTTGAAAATGTTGTTTAATTTTCTTTTTAATTTTATAACAAAACAAACGTTCTATAACTAGCCTGATTTCGGATTGAAAATTAGTGTTTCCTTTTGTATTTTAAATAAATATGTTTACAACTTGTGAGAAACAACTTCTCATATTAAATATCGAATCGTGTACGAAACAAAAGGGGCTTTCGATGTGGACTTTTATCGTTATTATACTTGTCAATATAATAAAGGAAGAAACTGAATTAAGATATGAAAACAAGGATCAACCAGTATTCAACGAAAGCATCTCTAGACAGAAATCCTTGACCACCGACAAGGACCGCAGCATGATACATATGAAAATTGCCTGCTTGCAATGGATTTGATTTGTGCGGGGTTTAGGGAGACTCAGTCACTTTTATTATCCGGCACGTTTCTGTCTTATGTATCTTGGCGAACATTGATTTATGCTCGCTTATTTACTTAATGTAATAACATCTTAAATAGATATGATGATTGAACAAGTTAAGCTAGAAACCATTTTGATATACCTGATATATCGTAGTTGTTTATAGATGTGTAAGGAAAGGAACATTTCAAAATGTTGTCATTTCTAGCTAGTGATAGAGACTTAGATATGTTACACTTCAAACTAACCGTGTTTGCGATTTCTGCTTCTTAATCTTTTCGATGGATATTCTCTTTTTAGAACGTTTGCAAAATTTTACAATTATTTTTTTTATATATGAAGTTCTAAATGTCTAAAAGAGAGTGACAAAATATACTATCTAACAATTGTCACTCAAATCTTGGTAGAATGTTCTTGTAAATACAGTTCAGTATAACCACGACATTTGATACATAAGTTGTTACTTGAAAATCAAAGTACTAAAGTTACTGGTTCAGCTGTTGTTACTGTGGGCAATGCGGAAAAAGAATTAATTGTGTTATTTGACTTGAATATATGAAAGATTTTATCGGATTTTTGTTGTGTCTAAACTTTCAAATTTAAAGAATAAGACATAAAATGTTAAAGACGTTAATATTGACGTAAACTATTACTTCTGTGTCGGTCAACCCCAATCTGATGTTACCAAGTTACCAAGGGTAATGTTTCTCCTGTGAAGAATCTTACTCAACAAGATAGCTTGCTCACCGTCTAAAACTTTAAAGGTATAAAATTCTGGCTAATATGTTTCCAGATGAAGTAAAATGGTTTTCACCTTACAAAATACGAAGGGCACAATGTTACAAAAAATTACAAATTTTTCACAAACGATAATTTCTGCCTTTTTACAAGAAAAAACAATTTCTTTTTAAAAAATAGGGAAAATTACATTTCTTTTAAAAAATATTCCCAAATAAATTTAAAAAAAAAAACCCGAAAAGGTTTTTAAAAAAATTAATATTCCCAAGTGAAAGGAAAGGTCAAGGGCTTTCGAAAATTTTTTTGGGGTTTTAAAATTTCACGCCTTAAAAAAAAAAAAATAAAAAAAGGTTTTGAGTGGATGAATTAATACCAAAAATTGGGGATATCAACAATTTTAGGGAAATTTTTTTGTTTAAAAAGAAAATAAAATTAAAAAAATTAACTTTTTTTAGAAAAAAGTCGATTATGTCTAAAACCCCAAACCAAATATAAAAATTTTACAAAATATATTATAAGTCATTTTTGTACATATTTATAGTCTACGTGTCATCACGAGTTGATCAAAGTTGACGCCACCTTGAAGTCATTTTTATTACAAAAACTTAGTTTTAGTAGGAACATATCTTTTAGAAACAGAAGGTTATGTCTTTGTTATGTACCCTTTCTAAAATTTCCTTTAAAAACTTACATTTTGTTACAAAACAAACGGGTTGGGTCTCTTTTTAACACAATAACCAATGGTTTTAAAGCCCACCTTTTCATTTTTCATTAGAATACTGGATAAATTTTTTTTTCCTCTTGGTTTTTTCCATTGCAAACTAAACTTTTTAAAGCACTTGTTTATTTCATCCTCTCTAGTTTCACAAGACAATTATTTCTCTTTAGATATAAATTATTTTTACAAGCAATTTAAATCCTCGATCAAATGTTTTAAAGTTCTGAATGGGCCTAATTGTTGTTTCTTAAAAGACAAATGCGATAAAAATTGGATCTTTTTCTCCATTGATTGTGTCACAAATGTTCTTTAAAAAAAACATCAACATGTATTTCAAGCATTAGTTGACACATTTAAATATTAAATCAACATGAAAATCTTGAAAAAGGAGAACAATAAACGCTTCCGTGCTATTATAATTATGACAATGTCTTATGTGTGTTTGCACTAATTTCTATATTTTTTCCATTAATCCAAATCAAAAACAAGACAATAATTCATACCAAAATACAATTTGCCTTTTGACTTATTTATGAAAGTACTAAAATGGTATTAGGCCACTGGTTTATGTGATCATAATCAAAGGTTGACCAAATTTTATTCGGATTTAACTGATATTTTATTTCTGTTCACAAAGATGGTGATTTACTTAAACTATGTACTTTTATAGATATTCTTGGAGACTAAGTCTAGATGCAATTGAGAATATTTTATTCTTTACCAAAACTATCAGATCTTTTGGAGAGAAACTTGTTAAATAATTAATATGTGATTCTCTGTTTTGGGAGAAATGTCCCAGATACAACTTATTCTAGTAAATTAATGGTAGATAAAAATTAGCCAATTAACATTCGCTTTTAGTTGAAGATGTTGATATTTCCGTGCAAAAGTTAAATTGCCTTTCCTGTCTTAGAAATTGTTAGTTTATATTTATCGATATGAAATATGAAAGGTAAAGTAACATTTTTATAGATGAAATATTCTACAATGTTATGTTGTTTTCAGACTGTGCATGTGTACACATTTCTGAGCAGTGCTTTTTTATTATTTTTTTTTTAATTTATTGTTTCTTGTTCTACCTCCGAACTTGATGGTGAGACATTATACCTAAACCTTTCACTTGTGGTTTATTACTTTTTCTTTTATCTCAACTTTTGCACTCATTATTTGTATCAATTGTAATGGAGTATTATTATTATTTATTATTACTTTATCGACGTTATGATTTGTCAGGTACAAATGCAAGTTGTACTACGACCATGTATCTGTCTGATTTCGAATGGTACTCGCCCTCGCCCTCTGTCTGGAATAATTTGGAAAAATGGAATAATTGATGGCAAAAGCTGCAATGTAAATATACAGTATTTAAAAAGAAATATTAATTGGGCATGTTTTATCAATTAAACCGACACTTAATTTGTATAAACCGGTCAGTAAAAAGATTAATTAATCACATAAATCTTTTTTGTGCGTGTTTAAAACTTCATCAGCAGAGATTTTGTACAGTATATCATGGTAGTAACAATAATCTATAGGCTGCCGATGGTGTTGTCGCAATTTTTAAAATGTATTTATTGAAACATTTTTAATTCGCACATTTTACATAAAACAAAGCGTAGTTATATTAACAAATATGGACAACAAATCTGTGAACGATTTCAAACAATACAATTCATGATCCAAACTCACTAATATTAGCAAGAACAAACATAATCATTATCCTAGATCTTATAAAGTATCTTATTTCAAAAAAGGGTTTAACAGTCAGCTTTATTGACAATATCTTAAAATAAATATAAAACCCAATTAAACTTGAGTTGAAAAGTACTTTGTCAATTCTTACCTAGCCTAATCAAAATCAGGAATTGTCCTTTTGGGTCCCCGTGAGCTTGACGTGGGAGATTTTCCAGAAACTTTCGATCTAACTGAAGATAGGTGAGTACCACTTACACGTGATAAAGGAGTAGAAACTAAATTGCCGGTTCCATCTTTGTTCCGCTTGAAGCTATACTTTGTTGACCCGACGACATACTGCGGATATCTTCGGTTGCGCCCTAGTACCCTCTTAAACGCAGTTTTAAATTTCGTTGAAGTCAAACTATAGATGATTGGGTTTCCGGCACTGTTGATATACATCAGAATTCTTGCCCAAGATATAAGGTTTAAGTAAGCTTCTAGACCTATTTTTATGGCGTTCTTTGTAGGTGTGAAAATAAGCCAGAGAGAAAGCACTCTTATAGGAAAAAGTGAGACGAAAAATAAAACAATAATAAATATAAGCATTTGAACAACTTGTCTTCTGGATCGTAATGCATTTACCGCTGTTCGGTCATTCTGTGCTAGAGATTTCAACTTATCTGACATGAGCTGTTTAATGATACGAGCATAAAAGCCAATCAAAATGAAGAATGGTAATACGAAAAACGCAATGAATAAGAAAATTGTGTAACAATAGCGCCACATTCCGTTTACTTTTGTCCGGCAAACTTTGATTGGGGAACCATCATAAAAAATGGCGTCCTCATGTTCTGTCATTATCAAGAATGGAAGTGTAAGAACTGTTCCGATTATCCAAATTCCTATGATTGTCTTCACGGTAGCGGAAATTGTTGATGCCATCCGATGTTTGAATGGGTGACATAACGCATTATAACGTTCAAATGTCACAGCAAGCATCGTGAGAATAGAAACATGCAGTACACCATTCTCCATCAACGGAACAAGTTTGCCTGAAAATAAATTATTACAGTCAATATCAAAGTCCTTGATATAAGTTTACACAAAAATTCCTGATAATTAAGAGTTGATATCAGGCCTCATTCTTATTTATGTCCTTTCCAAATCTGATTATGGTGTGATCCCTCGGAAACATGAATCACAACAAAATTATATGACAATTGCAGACTCGGTTTAATTGAGTCGGTACTTGAAGTCTTCTTTACTGAAAAATTTACTCAGTAGTTATTGACTTAAATATCTTTAACTCTATCTTCTCTGATCCGTTCTTTTTTCTCATTACATACATTTTGACATTGGAAATTATAAGCCTTGCATCATGATAAGCTGATTATTATTGATATTTACAACCTAAATGTGTGTTTTATATTAAAATATGTGTTTAAAGCATATCCTAAATTAATTATTTTTCTGAAATGTCTAGGAAAATACGATTTTATCGTTTCGAACTAATATTTACAAAATGTATTTACAGAAATTGATGTTACATGGTATGACACAATGCTTTTCATAACGTTTGAAATGTGTAAGACAAAGACATATTGTTATTCGTACATTTAGTGTCTCATCTGATAAAGCGAGGAATTATTCTTTTGAAACGAGTAATATAAAAAATCTTGAAATTCGAGATTCATCGAGAGCAAATAAAACAAAAATGATTCGGCGAAAATCGCAGTTTCGACTTATCGGGACTACTTTCAAAAACAATGAAAGGTGCGACATCACTTATGGCCATTGGAAACAGCATAAGCAATATTTCATCATTAAAATATCATTAAAAATTAAGTCATGGACAATTTAACGGTCACAAACTATGAAAAAGAACAACAAATAAAGTCAATGTCGCTAATCAACAGCCCAGATCAAATCGAATTCGCCTTTGAAATTAGTAATCATGAAAAGAACATATTGTTTTTATCTTTTTGTATTAGATATTTTTTTCATTTTTATTTTACTATGACGGGAAAAAGACCCTTTAAAGAAATGCGCGGTAAATTAAACCGTGAACAAAGTCAATATAAGAAGAGTAAGTTTCAAAAGAAAGTCAGCTATAAGACATGATTATTCGTGCAACGATCACGAGAAGAGATCTGCTTTATAATCACAAAAACAATTAATTATGATATGATGCATTCACAGAATGATTAATGGCACGATGATTTGCCAAATTACTTTTCTTTTATAGATTAGCAGCGGGTGGTCTTTTAGATTAATTAAACAATATATGGGAATTTTCATAATAGAATTAAAATGATTGTTTTATGTAATAATTATCATTTTCAAGACTTACAGGAAATTAAATAAAGAATAAATGACTAGAAAAACTACGACGTTTTTTGTTCTATAACGACTCTGTAGAAGAAAATAATTGTCACATCAGATTTATAAATCGAAAAAAACTTTAACATTGAATATAATTATGTTTGCTGTTAAACGACTTACACATGATTTTTCCAAGAAACCACCTTTCCTTCCCGAAAAACTCCAGCAGCCCAGCTGGCTGACAAACAAGCAATACTAGAACATCAGCTGCGCTTAGATTTAACAAGAACACATTTGTTGGTGTGCGCATATTTCTCACTTTTAAAACTACTATAATCACTAGAATATTTCCGAATGTCCCAATCATAAATATAGTCGCATTTAACAATAAAGAAATAATATAGATGTAAAGCGGTATTTCCAAACCCCTTGGCTCATCATCATTATGTTTTGTAAAATCTGCCTGTGTTGTATTAATTTCTAATCCTTCATCTATTTCACCGAAATAAGGAGCTGTATAATCCATATTATAACTTCGCTTTTTAAAGCTTTATAAACATTGCTTTAAAAATCAATTTAAAGTTGTCATTGCAAATGCATTTTAAAATGCATAAAAACACAAAGTAATTTACAAAATTTAATATGATATGTGAGTTATAATATCTGTTTATTATAAACTTATTTGATTAATAAGAAATAATAAAAAAAACGAACTTAATATGTTAAGGAATGTGACACGGCTTTGAAATCCGTCTTCGAGAATAAACGACAGAATGATGTTCTTTACAGGAGTAAGATAGTTATCCAATACATTCGTATCTGCTGCTCGCTGTTTGCAGTGCGATAATACTGTGACATGAATTCCCCTATTTCTCTTTTAAGTTTCTTCATAAAAGCAAAACTTCTTTAATTAATGTACGTATATAGATAACCAGGTTTATAACCATATTTGTTAAGAGAAAATAAACGGATTAGAGACGTAACATTAAAACGTTATATAACTTTGTGACCCAATATATAATAAAATTTTAGAAAAATTCCTTTTGATCAAAGAATATTTAAAAAAAAAACAAAAAAAATAAACTAAAGATACTTTTTAATAATTGGAAACTTTTTTGTACTTTAAGTGTATAAAACAATATATCTCCCGAAAAAAATAATATTGTTTGAATTTAAAGAATATTGCATTAAAATGCTTATATGAAACACGGCTTTAATTAAATATGATAGTAAATTACATTTACAGTGAATTGGTTTGAAATGGAGGGTCTGTAAGACCATGAAAAATTATGTAGATATCATTCAGTATCATACATGAAAACAAATCACGAAATTGCAGAAATTTATTTTGTTCGGGAACATTCGAACATTTTAATCTCTTTACGTGCAATATGTATTATTTTAGAGTCGACGAATATGGAGCCAATATAATTTTAATGTTAATTAATGATATAAAAAATTTTCATGAGATAAAGCTTTTTTACTCTATAATATATCGTTACAAAATACTAAATTAGAAAAATTGCTGAATAGTTTAAAACATAGGTCTACATTTGTCATTTCACATGATTTGTTGTAAAATGACATGTATTGCAAAATATAAAAATACGTTATTGCACAACTTAGGGTGGCACAGACGTGACATGTGTAAACGTGCGCACGATACTATGTCTGCGCACGTGTTTCTAAGTCGTGATCACGAGATAATTAAGTGGTGCACTCGAGACAATGTGTTACGCACGTGTTACTATCTGGTGTGATTAAGTGGTGCACACTACATCATTAGCAAATCAGATTGCATTGAGCAATATTCCTACCAAGCATCATAAACTACGGTGGCACAGATGTGCCATGTGTGTGTGTATTTTTATTTATCTCGTGCGCACGAAATATTATGCCGTGCACACTAGTTACTATGTCGATCGTTCGAGATGATAAAATTGTGCGCACGAGATACTATATTGTGCGCAAGAGTTATCAAGTCGATCGCACAAGTTAATAAGTCAATTGGTGCCAATGATATATTATGCCGTTCAAAAAATGACCATGCAACGCGGAAATCTCACGGATGTTTTGCTTGGGTCAGGGCTTTCAGTCTTAAATTGCTGTAAAGAAGACCCTTTAAACTTGTAAAAAAAAGGAATTCGCAACGAAATGAAACAAATGGTGTTTCTACATTTGGCTCGAGAATTATTTGCTTTGTACGCAAATTTAGACACATTTATAACGTCACCATTCTTTAATTACGTGATGATTTTCTCAGTACATAAAAACAAATTTACCATCTTCTAAGACTAAAATTTTAGATTGATCAGGTTTCTCAGTATGAACCGACACCATAGGTCGCGATTTGTTCCATTAACAGTGAAAATGTCAGACTTTATATTCTATTTATAACATTTAAATAATTGATTCCTTAAATGCTGAAGATTTTGATCGACTTAATCTTATTTTGAGAAAAAGTAGTACAAAATGTATACACATTTGCTATAATAAGTTACAGATAAATGTAATAGAATGACTGGATTTTACACATTGCTAAAGGGAAAAAATAATATTATACTGTGCACAAGAGACAAGTGATCAATCTGTCTTTGAAGGAGAAAGAAATATGTGTTATTAGAAGACATGCAAAGAGGCATATTAGTACTTAATCAATGACGTCTCAGTAGAAACACATTTCATGTGACAAAATTTACAAAAACTTTTGCATAGTAGATTCGAGGTATGAAAATAGTGAACGCTAACGTATTCATTTAGGTTCGTAATGTTACATTAACATGCTCATAATAAAATAAACTTTAAGATACAGAATTTATAGATAGACCTATAAAACCTCACGACTAAATTCCGAATTAATATATCTTCATTTATTTTAAAACAGTGATTCAGATAATTTGATTTGTTAGTAGTAAAAGTTCAAAATATGGCTATATCAGTATAGCGATTTAAAGCATGTACAAAAGCGAGCACTTTTACTGTCCGAAAGACATAACAAATCTCAAAGAAAACATCAAGAATCAAGTTTAAATACTTACAAAACATTTAACCTTTGCAGATGCAATGGTCTTTTTTGAGCGGTTGTTGCGATCTAGTAGTTACAAACTCTGACTAAAAGTCAAGGTCGCAAGTTGGATAACTCGCTACCTTCAGACGATACTTTAAAATCCAAGGTCCTGTGTAACGGTGTTTTATAACTTGCAAGCAAATCAATCTATTTTTTGTTTGTTTGTTTCATTTTACGCCTTTTTCAACAGTATTTCAGTCATATAGGCGGGTAGTTACCTAACCATCGTTCCTGGAGAGTTACACCAGTACTAGACTACCTTTCTCCGCGCTAAACTACCAAAGCATCTCCCGGGTATCGAACCCACGCCAGAGAGGTAACTGGATTAGAAGTCATCGACTCTAACCCCTCGACCACGGAGGCGGTCCAAATCAATCTGTTTCTCTACAATACATATATCATGTTTAACTATACATGTACACGTTGACTGTCATAAAAAGTAATGAATTCAAATCAAGTTTTGATTACATTTTACCGGAACAAGATTCTTTTTGAAGTGTCTCATGAATAATAACTGTATGCTAAAACATTTTGATTTCCCAATTATTATAATGATTAACTTTAATTTATGGTGATGTTAAGAAATGAGAATGGATCAAAGATGCAAAGGCAACGATCACAGGACGCAGTCCTCGACACAACCCAGCCACAACAGCAGGGCACCTAGAAAGCACCAAACCAGATCCGGGAGAAAAAACAAAGGCGGCGGAAGGAGGGGAGGGAAACGCAATAAGTAAAACAACAAGAAACAAGCCAATACTGTGAGACAAACTATCCGTTTATGACACCAAAAAATGAACGAGATACCGTGTTTAACCAAAAGCCTTTTTCTTTCAATTACGAATGCATATCATAAAGAAAAATGTACTAGCAATATAGCAGGTTTATTATGTAAACTGTCGGAAATTAAAATGCCTGTAAAGGAGTTGCTCTTTACCGTACAAGCCTTCTGACAGCTTAATCAAAAGAAGCTGCAATAATATCTTACATAACAGAGACGCACATTTGGCAAAGAAATCATATATTTATATATCAATGTCATTTCTGTTGAAAACTTTATTATACAATTTGTCTTGAAAACACTACATAAACATCGTCTTTAAGGATATTGACTTATTATTTAAAATGTGTGGGATTTTTTTTATAATTAGACGTCAACGTAACCTACCAATGTGGCTCAGTATTAGTTTGAAAATTAAATTCATTTCTGTAAATGAAAGAATATCAAATGTCTTACTGAACATTTCGTCACTACATCAGTATATGAAAAATCTAAAGTCGCGTCTAAAGAGATTCAAGTTTTTCGAAAGTAATAAAACTATACATATAGCACATAAATGTAGTATTTTGTCAGTCAACAAAGTATCCCCGGGATACTATTTTCTCTGTTCTCTCTGTTTGTGCCTTTTCTAGATTAAGTCTATTTTAATTTTTTCTAAAGTGTGATATAATGCTAACCAATTATATTGGCTTATTTATAAGAATATCATACGTTGAAGTCGGACATCCCGTTGATATGCTATAGAAAACACACCATCAAAAAACACTGTAGATCTTCCGAATGCATTTTTTGTTGCACATTATATTCTGTATAATATGATGGTATGTCACCATGGTTTCAATACATTAACCTTAAAAGGTCGGGAGACATTATTTAGTGTTAGAATGTAAACCAATCGCTTACATTCACGATTCACTTTTCATTCAACATGAAAGACTTTGCAAATTGGCTTGCATACAATGACGTTTGTCAATACTTTGAATTATCTTGTTATACTATCCTTAACCCGACAGGATATGAAAGTTTTTATTTCCCTTTTGTATCTCGCGACTTGTCAATGGTGTCTGACATATTTACTTAGGTTTATGCTTTTGAAGTTCCTTTTGAACTTTGATGTTAATACTTATGTTTTTTGATTAATTAGTTCATAAAAAGCCATTACTTCACAAAGGAGAACATTTCCAGAGACAGAATTATACGTATCGCAAAAATATTTACACTGTTAATGACCTATTATAGCTCAATTTGCCATAACAACTAAAAGTGCATCATGAATAATGTACTTCTGTTAAAGACAATTTGAATTATTAGCAGAAACATTTTTCTGCAGAGCTTAGTACTCAGTAAATTATATTTTTTAACTTGTTTCAATTGTATTTGTCATCAGTCATAGAGACTTTTGACACATTTTATGGCTAAATATATATACGTTTGTATCTTGTATATTACCTGAATTTTGATACAATTGTTTACAGCAGTCGCGTATATGGATCATATAAGCGTCTAAATTGACCTATTAAAATCGACGTTCCAAACGTGCAGTACTATAATTAGTATAAATCGGATGTGACAATCTAAACTTATATTTGTGACAGAGATTGGTGTGTAAAACATAATGGCAATACATTGTCTTTTCCAGACACATTAATCAGAGACTTTGTTCAGAAATTCGTGCTTAGGGAATACTGATAATGGAAAAAATGTTATAACTACTAGCAAACTTATAAATACAAATGTACTTATTCTGGTGTAAAGGAATATGGATTAAAAGGTATATTATCTGATTAAAATCAGCTCCTAATGATCGCTTCTACATTTGATACTTCGTTTAATGTTCATACATATAATGATGAAAATACCAAAGTTTTTTTCATAACAAATAATCTTGTTAATATGTTGATAGTATTTTCTATTAGCTTGTATATTACTTGAGAATCCTTACTTCATAATTATGAACATTAGTTAAATTAGTTAGTCATAATGGACTTCCTGTTTACTACTGATGATGGGCATTGACGATCTAATAGTATGGACATCTCAATAAAACTGTGCATGTAACATTATCCTTTAATTTCTTTCGTATTTGGACATTCTTTTAAGTTTTTGTTTTATCTATTTGAGTAGCAACTGATGCTTTCAAAAACATTAAAACATTTTCTTTTGTGAATTCAATTCCATACATTATTACAATTCAATTAACGAATATAAATATTTTACAAACAACACGCGATAGCGTTAGTTTGTGTGATAATTATTGCTTTTTGGTTTTTGGGCTGTTCCAATTCTCCTTCTTTAATAATGTTGAATCACCCTTAGGTTATGTTGTATGCTTTTTTAATTTGTCTTTTGACATCTTATCTGTGATATGCAGGCTCATAAACCTTTTATCCCCTGTCATAATTGAATTACATTCTGTTTAGTTTCGCCCATTGTTTTTTCGTTTAGGGCATACGCTTTCTATTACTTTGGGACCATGCGTTTTCTATGGAATGGCACGAAAGAGTCACATTGAAAGTTCCATGATTAACACATATAAACAGAAACGGATGTTTCTAAATTCAAAATTTCACAACTTTCACGTTTAAATATTGAATTCTGCATAAGCCGGTGCTAGGGGTTCAATGTTCTACTTGTGTGCCAAGAACATTAATTTAATTTTTTGTTGCAGATATTTATAAACAATTAAAATGTCACAGTTGTCGAATGAAAATTTATATTATATTTTTTCAGGTGACAATCGGTTTATATTCATAAATCACCAGGGCAAATTAACAAATGCAGTAATGTATGACCAGGGCTTGAATGCTGCATTTCTCAAGATTTCTGGGCATTGGCAAAATTACAAATATAACACATATTTTCTGCATTAACTAAATTAAATGCATTAAATGAACTGAGGACGAAAAAGTGGTAAACATTAATGTTTTCTGAAAACAAATATAGGTTTAGACACGGTATACCAGCGTTAATCAAGATGGGAAAATGTATTTAGTCTTGAAACATTTTGGATACGTTTTCATACATTCAGTGGCAGACATAAATGATTAATTAAAATGAATTTAATGCAAAATTCTTTCAAATTTATTTTTTGGTACATGATTCATACCGATAAAACAGATCTATTCTGATAAATATAAATTGTGGTCCTGAATTTAGAAAATGTATTTTTCAGTTAAAACCTTTTTTTTTCCAAAATAATATTGTAAGTCAATATCCATTCACCTTATGTTAAAACGATATTTGGGCATAAATATTTGTCATTGTATATTTTTTATTTTAGCATAAAAACTGCAAACACTAGGCTACATCAGCGGAGAAGGAAATGTGCATTAATGGATTAATTCACGCAAACAAGAGATTGCATAAGTTTTGTGTGATTCATGGTGCAGTGTAAATATACTTAATAACATTACATAATATTTATTTGGCATCAAATAGCATGGGTATACGTGTAGCCATTATATATTCATGTACACATAAAAAAGGATAAACGTGTCACAATTTTTTTAATAATTTTCAGAAAAATAGTCAAAATCAACAATTTATAAATTGACCAATCAAGTTACATATTTTTCAGGGTTTTTTTTGGATTCTAAATTTTTTTTGTAGCTCTCTTTTTTAAGAGCAAAGTATAAATATTTAGATATATTGATAAGTTCTTAAGGATTATAGCTTGTCATCAGTAATTCGTATTTTTTATAAAAGGCCACCTACAGAAATATGGGTTAAGGTATTGACTCTTTAGATAATAATAATTTGGACATAAAAGGATAAAATGAAACTCATTTTCTATCACATTCATGATGTATTTTTGGCATTGTCAGTTTCCTAACCGTTCCTTGACGTCAACCTATTTCAATGGCAAGATAATGTGCTTAGATTCCAAATTTTGTTAAATCATTATAATTGTATTTCGTATTAATGACACTCACTACTCAGATAAAAGCCATGAAGATTATCTATATGAAAACTTTTGTTTTTTTCTTTAAAACCAGTCTTGTTTATATATGTCCAGAATACTGATTTTATATAGGAATTAAATTATTTTTATTACCATTATGTTTAACTATAGATTAGACATTCCCAACTCTTGAAGAGTAAATTTTATTGAAATCCTTTAAATTCTTACTGAATATGTCAAATTTGAAAAAAAGAATGAATAACCTATGTATGGAAAGCTGTATTCTTTATTGCAGGTCAAGTACAGTTGGTATTTTCTTTAAAAAACTGCAAGTATTTTAATGACACTATACATTCTTATTGTGACCACTTATAGTGTGAAGAATTTTATATGTCCGCCAAGCTCTCCGTACAGACCGTCTATAATAGTGTTTACTTCTTAACTTTAAGTACTTTTGGTAAAAAATGTTTACTGGACTAATTCAATATCTACATCAGTAAGTTGCTGTGTTTCGTGAATGAAGAAAGAAATTTACATGAATTATTAGCTGGTAAAGAGAAAAAGATTACATAGTTTCCTTTGTATTGTTGTACGAGACTGTTCAGTAATTATCGATCTGAAACAAAATGAATAAATTTAGAGAAGCGAACTGTATTACCCTATTGTCGTTATTTCTTAAACGGATAATGCATTTATGAAGTACATTTCTTCATTGCTCTTGTATTTAGATATGCGTGCCCGTATTTTAAAGCTGCACGTCTGCAGATGAGCCAAGATATTTCAAGAAAATTAAACTAAATTAAAAAATGTACAAATATTTTAAGAAAGGTAACGAAGATTCAAGATTTAAGTTACAGTTGACATGTTCCGTGCGATTAAGACTGATTTTGCAATATTCACGCCATAATCTTACTGCGTTGCTATCGAGGTCAAGGTCTTTTTTGCATATTTTGACCTCTTTCTTATTTATTTGTTCACCTCACAATTTTATACTTTAAGATACTTTTCTTGAAAATAAGCAAGAACCTGGAGGTGTGCTGCTTTAAAATAATAATGCTAATCATTATTGTAAGTATATCAAAATAAATTATTCAAATCTAAATATAATTGTCTTTTAGAATGTTTGTTGTTGTTTTAGATATGATATCGTAGTACTTTCTTTTAAATTTACAAAATGATATTTTACTAATAGTAAATTTGTTAAGTATATAAACAACTTTGCAAGTCTGTAAAGCTTAATCGACTTTTTGTTTTCAGCGCATACCAATCTAAATCCGATTTGAACTGTATTTATACCGTAATATAAACATATATTTGAATAAAACAAAGAATGATCTACTATATACTTTTCACTTAAAATGAGAAACAAAGGAATTTTCTGCTTTGTTCGATGTAGACTTCACTTCCTGTTTATTACTAGTTAATGGGGGAGCAAAAATACATTGCGTGGGGGCTGCACATATTACATCTAGTATAAAAATATATTGGGTTATTTAAAGTTGTTAAAAGTGACACAAAAAAGCAAACACGTGAAAAATATTGTAATGCTATTTACTTTTGAAAATATCAAAAATACCTCTTGAGACAGAAGACGCTGTACTCACATGTCAAGTTGCTCAGATTTTGCCTCTTTTTATTCCGTAATGGCTAGTGGTAAAAGTTGACCATCAGATAGCATAAAATGCGCCGTTGGAGATCATGTATATATTTTCTATGTTGTGTTCCTATTACATCTGTCAAAAATCATTGCGGTGCCGTATGTCATAAAACGGTGCCATTTGTGACATACGGACAAAAAATGGTATAACAAAATCCTGTATTCATCTAATTTCCAAACGATAATATATATAGATAATAGAATAGTTTCTTAACTACATAATAACATGTCTCCATTGACTTATCATATTCGTATATAGACTGAATTTGTTACACAGAAAAACTGTATGGTATCTAATAAATGAACACTTACTTGTACTTTAACATTCAAGTTATCTGCTCTATATTCGTGTGTCATTTTTTTTTTACAAATCGTTAATTACAAAGCGATTGTGTGCCTAACCCTAACGGAACAGTTTAGATTTTTATAAACCATTATATATACATACATATCCAAAAATCAATCCGTTTTCTTATGATTAACTATCTCATAACTGGGTCAGAGTTCATCGGAACATAAAATGAGTTATAGTTTCTTTCTCCTTCAAATGCAAATACAACGTTACAACAATTCAATTTCAGTTTTTATTTCCATTTACATGTTGTGTGTGTTCAGTATATTGTATGATAATTATTGTGTTTTAACATATCCTAACGTTCACGTTTATACAGTCATTTACATTATTCGTATTCATGGCGTTTATGTTATTTTGTGAAAAAGAGTAAGCAATTGTAACATTCTAAGAATCTAGTAAATTAGTTAATATATGATTTAATTTGGCTTTAAAAAACTTGAACAATCATGTTTGACAACGAACAATTGGTACATGATATATCATTTTAGAATTCAATGTTAACTAACTTAGAAATGTTTTATATTATTTGATATATATAAAGTATAACTGACATTCCCCTAAAAGTTATAGAAGCTATTTTTAGTTACATTAGAGTATCTAACAACAGAAGGATCACTCATGAAACCAGTCGATATTTTCTTTTAAACACTTTCATGAAAGCTATGCTAGCATTAAGGTTTATGAAACGTACAATATCAGCATATTTATCTTATGTAAAAAATGCAATAGTAATAGCTATTAACTTATTACGTCTATATAAAGTTAAAAATAACACAAAATCTTGCTGACAATATACAATGCACTTTATGCACAATGTATACATACAATATACACTTTACAAAGAAAAGAATTAGGGTCACACAACTTACAGTTAGCGCAATAAAATACTATCGTTAGTAAGTTGCATTTCTTGTCAAAGCATCTTCATTCAATTCATCTTTCTATAAGCAATAAAAACAGAAATTTGAATGCAAAGTTTCCAGTATATTGCCCTGACGAAAGCTCTTTAGCATAATTGTAAATATCTTAACGAGCCTGTGAAACGTTAATATATGATATGATATTTAAAGTGATGCCATGATATTCTTCTCGTTTATTTATTGAAATACGAACAGAGATGTTAAGGAAGAATATGTGTCGGCAAAACAAAAAGTAATGCCGGTGCTAGGGGCGCTTGAGGATGTTGAACTTTTTTTATTCCACAAGTTAAGACTCAATCAAACCAAATCTGCAATTTTCATGTAATTTTGTTCTGTTTCTGAATATTTACTCTTTATAAAGATTTGTGTAATACAACACACGATTTCTACAAACCAAGTATTTAATGAAATAACAAGAAACCAAGTTTTGTGTTTCGTTTATAATTGATATGAACAAGAGAATGTGAAAATGAACGGTCATTTTGAATTGTCATTAGATATAACTAAAAGTCGCACTCTTTGCGTTCGTTTTATATTTCGTTCTATTTTTTAAGCATAAAATTTCAACGAAGGAATTTCTTTTGTCGCTTAACTATAGACATTTGATAATAATTCCTTTTGAGTACCGACATGACCCCTTTATCTAAATTGTAATAGAAAATTAAACATTCTTGTACGAGTATAGATTATAAATATTTGCATATCGTGATTTGTTAATTTGTTTTTCGAAATAGCAACCAATATACATGTCAGTTTAGTCTTGAGTAGTTATATACTAGTTGTTATCAGTCTTTGATACAGTAATATCGCCGTTTAATATCAAAGGTGCTTTAGAAATATTCCTAAAATACTTAGCAAGATTGGTGTTGCAAAGTTGCGAATGTTTTAAAGACATTTTTCAATCTTTGATAAATATGATAGATTGCCTTAATTTTTGTATGAAGGTGTATGATCTGTCCATTGACTTGTATAATGTATTGTCTACATTCCTTTTAGGTCTCCTTTTCATATGAATATAATGGTCTGTGTAATAGTTTGTTTTTCTGACTTTCCTCATGTATTTCGCTTTAAATGCTTTTCAAGTCGTTTATGCATTTCACAATTTAAGGTGGGAAAAATTTGATAAAAGCCACGCACGTACATGTAAGCAATGATTCAGAATTCCTCAAAGTAATCAATAGGAGCAGATCAGTGTATACGTATAAGGAATAAAAAATGAAATTTGATTTTGTTATTAAAGGTTAAAATTAAAACTTTACATTTTGGGAGTTCTCACTCTTAAAGGTTGTAAAAGAAAATCACGACAATTGGTCTTAATACATATTATATTTAATTTTTTGATTTCCCTGAAATGTTATTCCTAAAAAGTATTTCAATATACTAAATCCAATAGTAGTCACGTGATCAACAACTACACATATTACGTCACACATTAGTGTGACATATTAATTTGTTCTCGACTTGTTCAGGTGCTCTGTGTAATTGGTTGAATGATAGGCTTATATGAGTATTATATAGATTTGGAATGACATGTGGATAATTTGGCATATGTAAAGTAATAAATGTTTATAAATTAATTATTGTACAAGATTATGTTATTGTTTTCACAGTGACGTATATTTATCCAAAAACTACCATATACGGCATCTTGTACTTAATTTAATTGCAAGTGTTTGCAAAACAATGTAACAATCAAATTATGAAATAAATCAGATCGACAACGGATTATTTCAATTAATGACATTAATTAAAGTCTTTTTTTAATATTTTTCTCTTAATTTTTTCAAGTCATTTTAGCACTTGCGTTAACCCCAACCCCAAAATTCCAAATAAAATCCAAATAATTTCCAAAAGGCACTGTAATTTGGAATTTAGATGCAGGGAATGTAAGTGATAATTTTATTTCATAATGTTTCAAATTGCATTCTTCTGTTTTATGTTTTATCTAATTTTACCTAAAATGCCAAATCATACATGTCTTCTTGCAATAAAATATCAAATGAGAAACATAAATGAAGTTTGCAACATTCAAACTGATTGTAACATGATAGCTGCGAGATTTAATTTGATAAATTCACATTTAATTGTGCAAAATCAAATGTAAAAAGAATGTGTTTTAATGTTTAAATAAATCAACAACACAGTTTTATTAAGTTGACTTTAAAGTTGCACGCCTCCAGACGAGCCCAAATAGTTCAAGAAAATTAATATTGAGAAAAATGCACTAAACTTTTAAGAAAGGTAAAAACATTCAAGATCCAAGTTATATTTTCCATGTTATGTGCGGTTTAACACATCACCTTTTTTCTACTGCGTTACTTACGCAGTAAGGGCTGTGTTTGCATATGTTGACCACTTTTATGGTATTTTTCGTGGATTATACATTTAAGTACAAATTGCAATATGTAAACTACTTATTTGTTAATCTGACATTATTTAGTTTTACTTTTAGATGCATTTCCAAATTTTCTATGAAAAATAACATGAATCTGGAGGCGTGCTGCTTTGAACGAAAATTGTTTTTTCAATTTAAAGTTATCCACGCTATTTGTGTCACATTATAGAACTTTCCTTGATTTTGGTTTGAAATGGAATGAATGTGCGCTGAAGAATTCCGGTAAAAGATGTAAACAATACACAAAACCCAAAATACATATCCAATGTACCTGTTGAACAGATTTGATTAATATTTAATAAGCATTACTATTTTCTTACGTCTTTCCTTATTTCAGGATCATTCTCATAAAGCGACGCCGACAAATCAGTAACTCTGTCAACACTTCCATCCAGATATTCTTATTGACACAAATGCAAGAGCACTCGATCTTGAAGATGCAAACTTATACTCCACTATATGAAATTCGATTTTAAAAAGTAGATTAAACTACCAAAAAAAAACAAAAAAAACAACTGAATAGTATCCGAATAATCGTAAAAGTATATATATTTCAAATTGTTCCTTCACTTCTTTCAATCGTTCCTCTATTAAATTGTATTGAGACACGAGTTTATATCTGATGCCGGAAGTCTGAATTTTGGAAAAAAAATAATTGCAAAATATCTTTATGAAGAAAACGTTGCTTGTTTATTGTTTGAAGAAAGATTGGCGCAAACACGAAATCTGTTTTTTCATTTTCATTAATACATTTCTAAAATAACAATGGTCAATATGATATTAACAAAATTTAAATATACATCGTAATTACTATAAGCTATATGATACTTTATTGAAAAATAATAGTCATTGACTGACTACTAGTATATCATATGTAACATATTCTTCCGGAAATGATTGCTTAAATCAGACTTTAAAAAATAAAAATGGTTTTAAAAAATGTTATTTTACAAACGTTTTTTTTCCTGTAGATGACATAACGTCAAAACTAAAGAAAAGCGTTTTTATTAATCTGATTATATATATATTTTAAAATGTACAAATACATCCGGTCGAATTTGTATATCAACCAAACGTATTGCAAAAGCGATTATAAATGACTGTACTACATAAATAAAAAACTATCCAATTCAAGAATTGTGAACAATTCATCTGTTTGAATTTGTAAATCAACGAGACAAGGCGCCATGGAATTATGTAAGTACCAATATAAAGGGTCCGCCCGTGGCCGAGGTTAATGTCGTTGACTTGAAACCACTTGCAGGTCATGTGGCGACGTTCCAGCTTTACTCGTGGAGGAAGACCTCAGGTCTCCTTCGGGCACCTGAGTAGAACCAACGACGTTCCGTCCGCAAGCTAGTTGGATAGCTTTAACACATGAAAAAATCAAAAGTCCCTGTCGGGATTCGAACCCACAGCGGTGAGGGGAAAGTGGCATGAAGTCAACGACCTTAACCTCTCAGCCACGGACGCCCCGATTTTAAAGAGAAATATCTTTATAGATTCTTTATAGGTTCTCATAAGGTTCCTACACGTGCCCGACATTATGCGGGACACCTGAGCTTTTCCTCAACCATTGAAGCTACAAAGCCGCCTTATGCACTAATATTTTATGACTAAGAACAAAACAAAATGATAGATTATAGCACAGTCCATATTGGCCTTACACTTTGATATTTTGATAGTCTTGTATATTAAATGCTCCCATTGCACTACAATCAGCCTATCTGTTACAGAAAATCTGACAAAGCAAACACTCAAGTATATGTTTGTATAATCATCGAAACAAGTTCTGTTGGTTTATTCATTTTTTTAAATTTTGTTCTTGTTGTTTTTTGTTATTACCATTGCCATTGCCGGAATACCGCGTGCAAAGCAGAAATAGAACGGGAATACACAACATGGTTATTATGATAAATTGGTTGTCTTATTATATTTCACATACTAAATTAGCATCTTCCAATAAATCTGTTGATACATTTTTCTATAAAGTAGCCTGCCTAGTAATCAATCATTTTTGTTTAATAGTTAATAATTAAAATCGAATAATGCTTTTAAGCTTATTATGATAAATGATTACTATGTTAAACGAGATAGTATAAGATTGCTGTAAACTTTCAAACAAATTAAACAATGCATGCACGTAATGAAAAATAATGAGAGACTTTCGTGCTTTCGAAACATTTGAGTTATTTAAAATTTATTGTTTAATATTCTTTGAAACTATTTTTAAAACATGAAATATAGAATTACTAACAACATGATTTGAGATTGAAAATTTAAAAATGTCAGCCTTTCGTTTTGATTGTGTTATTATAATGTTTTTAATTAATGTGCAAGTAGTAATTGTTTGTTGTTTTTTGGTGTGTGTAATAAGTCGTAGATGGTCCAGTGCGTAACAATAAATATATGCTGAAGTTAACAAAAAAAGGATCACAAGAGTAAGTAATTAAGCCTCAAATACTAACTTTTTGAACAAGGATATTTTTGAACGAGCATTGGCACAGAATTGTTGTTTTGTCCGACAATCTTTGAATAATGATAATTTTGTACGAGCAATTGTAAAGAATAGTTGTTATTGAAGAATGATACTTTTGTACGAGTATTTGTAAAGAATTGTTGTTTTGTTAAAATTCTAATTTTGTACGAGCATTTGTAAGTGAACAATGATTATTTTGTACGAGCTTGTAAAGAATGTCTGTTTTGTTCGACAATTTTTGAATAATGATAATTTTGTACAAGAATTTGTAAAGAATGGTGCTTTTATTCGACAATCTTTGAATAATGATAATGTAGTACTAACATTTGTTAAGAATGCTTGTTTTGCTCGACAATTAAGGACTGAATCATTCATGAATGAACGACAAACTTTAGATAATGATTATTTTCGCAAAAGGCTTTAAATAACAATATTTATTAATGTAAACAAAAACAAAAATTATTGTTGCTTGTCTTAAATTTAGTATAAAACAAACACATTAAATCACATGCAAGACCAATATTTGTGAGAAAGTATTAAAATGTTAGAAATGTTAGAAATCACCAAATTATACTCAGTCTGACAAAATGACATAAATTATGTCTGTACATTTATACACGGAAAACAAATTAAATATAACATTATATTAACAAATTTATATAGAAGAAATTGCAGAAATGTTCACATAATTTGTAGTTTGATAATGACATGTATAGTTCAGTCCATTGCGTTTCGACTGTTTCTAAAGCCCTTTTGATCACAGGTGAAAAGTATTCGATTTTTGCACAAAAAAGGATTAAAAAAGCACATGCTTCATCCATTGAGATAAAAGAAAGTAAACTGTATTGAAAAACAAAAAAGAACCAGTTTATTTGAACTCTTTAATAACTCTTCAATCTTTCTAGATTATTCCTTGGTTTAATCGAACAGCATTTTGAATTATTATTTCACACATATATATGCTTTAATTCAATAGATGAACCTATTATGACATTTTTCTCAATGTTAAGCTGTTATCAAAAGTTGTTTTTTTTGTTATGTAAATATAATAAATTGAATGAATAATAACAGAAAAAGACCCAATTATCAGATACATTTGATGAACATAAAATGTGCATGTTTTGGTCTAGTTCAATGCAAATTATGTAGGTCATCTGTTATGGTACTCTTTCCAAATTTAATTATGTTAGTTCAATATTCATTAAAAACTCAATCACATTACTTAAAATATAAAGCATTATTTCAATATAATATGGACAATAAATTAAATACAACACATGATTATCAAATTGG
Source organism: Ruditapes philippinarum (assembly GCF_026571515.1). NCBI lineage: Eukaryota > Metazoa > Mollusca > Bivalvia > Venerida > Veneridae > Ruditapes > Ruditapes philippinarum. The sequence goes on along the minus strand of NW_026860571.1, from coordinate 20,867 downwards.
TGTTGTTTTCTTTTTTTTCTATTTAACCGAAGCAACATCAGAGATAACATATGGAAGAATTTATCACAAAAAATTGTCGCTTTACAAAATAACATTTACAGTTGAGTGCACAGTATTTCGACTGTTTTCTTTAAGACAAACTGGTCACCGGTGAAAAATACATGTATTCAAATTTTGTACCAATAAGATTAGAAAGGTGGATAAACTTCTTCCCATGAAATATTTAAAAGGTAATTTAATAAAATTGTATTGAAAACAAAAATTGGATCGATTTTTTTTTAATCCTTAGCAGCTACTTTTTAAGAATGTTGTTGTATCAAAAATATAAATGAATTAAAAATTCAACTGCTCACATTTGAAAGTCATATTCAATTATTCTAGATAAAGGAAAAGTAGTTCAGCCTTGCCATTCGCCTTATATTTCGGGCTTTATTAATTTAAGGAAGGGCGTTCGAGGCTGAGTAAAGGTCGTTGAAAAAGAATTTGCTTATTTTAGCTGTTGGTTCGAATTCCCACAGGGATTTTGATTTCTTTTCCTGTTACAATCTATCCTGCTTAAGCTTATGGAACGTCGATGATTATATTCAGTGCCTGAATAATGCACGGATAGAAACGTTACGTTTCTCTACAAACTCAGCTTGAAGGTCGTCTGCTACACTACACTACAGTGTCAGTGTAACTTAAAAACCAAACACACCAACGCATTGTAAAAAAGTATATCTATTTCTGAACATCAACATGACAGTGTATGTGTCCAAACATAGGGTTTGCCCAAACAGGCGTTTTTGCTATACTTTCTGAGTTATTTCAAATCTAGAAAAGTGCAATATCATGAAGGGAGAATTGTAATTTCGTCTAGAGGTGTACCCTTCATAGACACAATAGCAAACTTATATTCCTGCTAAGATAGCGTTAGAATCTATCAGAAACATATTAAAATGTAAGTACGTTTGATTAAGGACATGTCGTTACACGCATATTCGCAACTTACTGTGCATTATTCAGGATCAGGACACAATAGATTTTAGTTCCATTGTGGGAATGGTTTAATTCTTGACTTAACATAATGTAAATTGTCTTAAAAAGGAGGTCTATTAAAGTCAGTAATCACTGAAGAGTTGGAAATGTCGCTAACTGTTATAAACTCACAATTATCTTTTCTCGTGAGAGAGAAATGGCAATAAAATCTTTGAAGTGTTACATACATAAGACTCTAAATTACTAAGAACTGCTTAAGCGATTTACAATTGTCATCAATTATAACATTTTTTTTTCGAAATGGCATATTGAGTGTGTCTAAGGGCATTCTCTTTCAACTATTTGAATACTATTGTTTAACAAATTTGGATACAGTTAATTCAAATGAACGTAACCAAACATAAAAAGATATAAATTTCCTATTTTCTTTATTTATTAATAACAACATGTTAATGCAGGGTAAACTAGACATAGACAAAGCAAGCAATATGTTCCTTACAAAACAAAAAAAATAATCAAATTGGAATAGCAGAAATCAAAATGATATAACATTATTGGAGCATTTATATAAACAACACATATGCAAATTCCTTTAATTGGCTAGAAAAAATTATATCATCTATAATTTATTCAAAATTGTGCTATCTACAATGAAACGGAGCAGTCTTGCAAAGGCATTAATTTCAAAAATCATTTAATTTAAGATATAAATTAAACGTCACAACGCTATGAAAAACATCCACAATGAATCTCATTTTGCCACTTTATTCAATAGAATAACTGAACGGTAATACTTTAAATTCAATTTATTTACTCATGAATGCAAACAAAATTCAGTAACTGTCGTCTGCGATAGAACGTAAAAAAGCATGTCTATAAATTATGATCTTGAAATAAAGATATACAAACAATTACTGACGTTTCCCAATCTATGAAACAAAAGTTATTACATTTACCATGTTGTATGACCAGGTTTTATAACGTCGGCTGGCCTTTAAATTTCCATCTTAATAGCCGCTTAAATGGTAAATAACAGTTCCGAAAATGGAAGCTAAAAAGTCTATTTTAGAAATTCAGAAGGTTTAGAGACAAGATTAAATGCAATAATTTATATTATCGAGCACACTATCTTAACCCATCTTGCAAAATATCACAAGGTCAACGGTCTGGTAATAACTGTAATTGACCCAATTATGTCGTCGAAAAAAGTATTTATTGATTATAAGATATAATATTTGCGAAAGAGCCATTTTATTAACTCACTGTAGATATTGTTACAGGAGATGATATTCTTATAGTTGTTGTGTACTTAAATTACTTCGCTTTGTTAAAATTATATTTTACTTCTAATATGTTCATGTGAATATACACAAAAACAGGTTTTCGAAATAATAAATAGCAATAACTTCTTTTAACATTAGCGATAGTTCATGTTTTCGAGCTAAGTATTTAGCATTAGTAGCAGTATTTAGTCAAAGTTCATTTTATGACTGATTATTCAACTGTTAACGAAATAACTTATATCTGGTTATAAGAGTATTGAATGCTTAATAAAATATTATTTGAAAAGCAATCTAACGCAATATTTCCTTTATTCCGTGACATTGCCACCAAATTTTTTTTTTCTGTTTTGTTTTGGGTTTTACGTCACATCGACACAGTATAGATCATATGGCGACCTGCCAGCTTTATAGGTGGTGGAATACCTCAGGTGTCATTCCGTGTATTATTTCAGGCACGAACGGGCACCTGAGTGGAACCGGCGTTCCGAAAGCTAGCTGGATAGCTTCCTCACAACCAAATAAATAAATTTAAGGAATAATATAAAAGTGTATGAAAATATTGGTCAATATATCATCTTGCTTGTAAAACTAGGCTTTGGAAATAATGTGCAGTTACGTCACTTCTCTTTCCCATGATTTTAATAAGTGACTGATGTTTTGGACATTTCTGAAAGAATTTTGCTTAATTTTACAATCCTTCATTGACAGCGAGTTGCATTCTTCAAATTTTTAAGGAACAAATATCCATTAACGGACGAGAAAAAACATGATTAAACAAATGTAAAAGTAAAATGTAAACTTCTTAAATTGATAACAGCCTTCAAGCTTGCGAATCTTTCTTGAAATAAATGATTTTCTTCTAATATTATACTGAAAACTTGTAAAAGCTATCTTCAAATGCGTGACGATAGCCATTGGAAAGACACACGTTAATGAACTGTGAGAGTTGTCTGTGATTTGTGCTGCTATTTAGAAAATTCTCTTATTTTTACTTGTAGTTGCAAAATTGAACACCCTCACGTGACAGTTCGTGTTACTATTTATCGGAGCTTCGATTTCTGCATATACGTTAAAATATCCATTTTTATATGTGGATCAAAAGAAAACACATCATACCGAATAATACTTTTTTGATTCTGTAAAAATATAAAAAGGAATAAAAATGATTAGTTCTAAACAAATATTGAAATTAAATACAGATTAAAGATAAAAGAGTAAATTAAATCAGTTGTTATTTTCAAATCTTATTAGTTTTTTTTTCCGCACCTAGGCAAAGGCCTTTTGACACATTATCTATGAATTGTTAAAAAAGAACACGCTATTCAGAGAGGTAACACCTTCTTTTAAGATTTAAATGGCATTGTCTCAATAGTCATTAAGTATCAATGTAAGATCTTGTGCAGTTATAACGCCAACCAGCCGTCCAAAACTACATAGATACTAACATAATATATATCTTATACATTAATTAGTAAGGAAGAGAACAGAAAAAGCTTAAGTGTTACATCTAATTACATTTTAAGTTTTGTTTTTATGTGCATTCTTATTCCTGGGCGGCAAAATTGATTAAGGGATATATATGCGCCAACAGGAATGAGAATTTAACTGTGTTAAACGGATTGAAAGATTTAGTAAAATTAATATAGATGAAAATAGGTTCTTAATTTTGACTTCGTTTGACTCTGTGCGTTTAACTGTAATTAAGAAAAAATGATATCTAAACAGGAATTTGAACAGAAGTTAGCAAATAATGTTTCCAACTTACGTTGCACAACACAACGGTGTTCAACCATTGCAGACAAAGATCAGCCGGAATATCTATACCTTCTAATCGTAATCTGCACTGTTCGAAAGACAGTTTATACACATTTTGAAACGTTAGACTACAAGTGCTTTTAAATGATCCTTTCCAAAATCTCACTACAGCTTATTGAAACATTTCATAACAAATGATTATAAACCATTGAAAAAGAATGATTACAAATTTTCGTAATTGAAACTGCTGTTGAGTTTAAACATTATCTAATCAATTTCTTAATTGGTAAGTGAAAGTTGCTACAACTCTTACTAAAATTGTGGTACGAAATTAACTGTGTGTTCAAATTTCAGTGTCACTTTCACATTCAATCGCAAGACAAAAACATTATATGCGTATAACATACAGTCAAGACCGTACAAATTGAAGTTATTGATGAAAAATTAATAGAAACACTTTTCGCCAGACAAAAATATTACCTACACGCTATAACATATACCTTTGGGAGTAAACATTTTAAAATCAAACTCCTAATAATATTTTTAAAACCACTTTTAAAATCGCCATTTCGTAATTGTGGTTATTTTGTCTCTGCAGGTATATAATTTAGCATAAGCAAAGGAATATTTTACAAATGTCTGTTTCAGTTCCATTCTGAAGTTCAAAAGAAACAACACTGGACTGGGAATCACAATACTTTGGGGACACATGCACTGACAACATAGTGGAAACATATTAACTCGGCATAAGCTACGACGCCAAAATTTAATTATATTATTTTTTTGTGTTCTGTCTTTACATGAATTAAGATTGTGGTTTCGTTTTCATCAATTTTTGAAAGATGATGTAGAGATAAAGAGTGTAATTATCTATAAGACTTGAATATAAGCCAACTTAATCATTTTCTTTTCGTTTTTTTTTTGTTTTGTTCTAGCTTAAAAAAAGATAGAAAATAACAAAAAGATTCGGTAATTCTTTATAATAACGAACCGAATGGCAATGACTCATGATAAGTTTTGCCAAGTTGGCTTGGTAAAATTCAGGTCAACATGGTCGTAGAACATAATCAGCACCCTAGTCTTCTTAGCTCTATACAAATTGTGCTAAAATGTGCTATAAAAAAGAGAAAGGCTCGCACACGCTTTTTTAATTGGGATAATACGCCGAAGACTCGAAAGTGTAACATTTAAGGTTCCACGATAACCGCCGTATAAACACATTTAGAAAATAAAACACATGATTTAGAAAATGACCGCCCGTCATCATTTTGAAGACTTGCGATCTGAGACGTTGATATCTCAAGCTGTGACTTTTCAAAAACCGCATTTTTTACACTGTTTGTCGAGCAAACCTGACAGGAACCTTTAATCATTTGTGTCAATGTAATGTTTCTTGAAAAGTTGCAATAAAATTGCCTATAGTTACATAACTACTGAAAATGCATTATTAACTGTCAATTTTAACACCAAACTCATCGTATCAATTACTTTCAATTCATTATTCAAAATTTATAAGCCATAAGATTTAACAAATAATATTAAACAGGTTTTAATGATTATATATTTTCTCCGGATTTTATTTCTAGGGAACATAACAAACTGTATGCATTCTTCAGTAGCAATATAATTGGCATTGCAGTGCAGCTCCTTCATAGCAGTCCTCATTAGAGCAGTAACTGTTTTTCAATAACATTATTTGCTTCCAAAAGATAGTCTTAAGACTGGATACCTTTTGAGTCGGTGCAAGGGTCGTGAGTTGTGTCGGACCTTTACATTTACTTTCAATACTAGATTTAATCAAACCTCAGTCTGAAATTTTAAATGCTTCAGTGCATCACTTCTTTCCCAGATTCTTTTTTTTTCCAAAAATACCTTTTCTAACGTAACACAAACATGGACAAAATCGAATTTGCAAAGGAATCGGTCAAGTTGTGTTTAAATGGTTGGCTCGAAAAATGGTACTTTTTATGACAATTTGCATACACAAAGAACAAATCGACTGACGAGAAAATGAACATGCCTTCCGGAAATCTCCCGGACATATTGTTTGGGTTAGAGCTTTGGGCTTCATCATGTACGAAATCAAATTTGCACGAAATCGGACATGTGGTGTTTAAATATTGGGCTTGAGAAGATGGTGCTTTTTACGAATTCTTTTGCAGACAAATAACAAATCAACGTTCCAGAAAACGACCATGCCACGCGGAAATCTCACGGACATATTGATTGGGTAAGGGCTATTGGGCTTCATTAAGTGTAAGAACGATCCTTTAAAACGTACAAAATCGGAATTAATGACTTTAATTACATTTTTATAAAGATGAAAGACAACTGTATTGTGATCGATCGCAAAAATGTTAATCTAATTTTCAGAATGGTTTTCTTTTTCGATTTTGGCTTTGGGCTTTACAATATGAAAGGAAGGCCCCCAAAAACTTGTACAAAATCGAATCTGTAAACACATTAGGCAAAAGGTGTTAACAAAGTTGGCTCGAGCAAATGGTGTGTGTTTATTTTTTAGATCATTTATATACACACATTACAAATCGACGATCAAGAAAACGACCATGTCATGCGGAAATTTCACAATTTGACATATTGATTCGGTTAGAGTTTTGGACATAAAACTTATTTCTTCAAATAATACAATGCAAATTTACATGTAAACTGTTGCAAACAACATTGTATTGACTGGTAAATAGAGAAGTGACAGACGCTTCGATAATAAAAGTCTATATTTTACAATTGAAAATTATCATGCATGTAACATTGTTTTAATATGACTTTGTTCATAATACATTTTGATAAATTATGTTTTAATATCTATACCAGAAAAAAAGGCAAAAATATTTGTTCATAAATGCAAAGTACATGTTATACTAAATGTTTCAATAATCTATTTGTTTCACTTAGACAACAAAATTTTGACTGTAATTTTACTTTACAGAGACATAATTTAATTTTGGTTTATATCTAATTTACATTTCGAGTCCCTGAAATCCTGCATGGATTTAACAAAATAAATTGTTACACATACAGTTTGTAATTGGATTTTGATCTGGATATAGTCTAGATGAGACATTGGAAGATATATAAATGCAGCATATTTCTTAGAAAATTGGAGGTAAACTTTTGACCTATATACTCCGATTAGTGGGGAAAACGAACGTCATTTGTGTTGAACAGTGCTGATAACGAATTGGTTACATCATAGGTCGGGGACCTTTTAATAAAAAATGTGTCATTATTAAATCGTATACACAAACATACACAATGCGGTAACTGGACTGCAGTTATTACTTACCTGCTCTTAAGTTACCGCGCTGGCTGTTGGAAATGAAAATAGAACATGCTCATTGATTAGCTCATTTTTTTCTGGGGATTACTTTTGTGACAATACAGAGAAAGGGGTGACAGTAGAAAAGTCGTATTCAGATGCTTGATCATTGGTTTTTTTTTCTAAGGGTTTAAAATTGAGACGATAGAGAACGTGCTTTAAGTTTGCCTAAGTATGATACAAAAGAAAAAACAGACCTACACTCCGAGTACAAATAAGATAGCCTCGCTCGTGTTTCATTGCTCTTTCAGTTACTTGTAGATTTTCATTCATAGTTCGAATTTGAGCGGGACGTTAAATGTGCACAGTTTTGATATCATAAATCGATTTGTAAAATTTTTACTAAAAATAACACAAACAATTTGATACACAAATAAGCTAGTTGTTTCTTAAAAAAAGAAATAGTTTATGTTAACTTTCCCTTGTATCAAATATATACGCTCTTAACTTTCAAACTTATGCTTTCAATATATGAGCCGTGTCATGACAAAACCAACTAATGGGTTTGCGACCAGCATGGATCCAGACCAGCCTGCGTATCCGCGCAGTCTGATCAGGATCCATGATGTTCGCTATCAGTTTCGGTAATTGTAATAGGGTTTATAAGCGAACAACATGGATCCGGATCAGACTTTGCGGATGCTCAGGCTGGTCTGGATCCATGCTGGTCGCAAACCCACTATGTTGCTTTTGTCATGACACGGCTCATATGCTTTTGCACTTAAATCAGTTGAACCAAATTGGTAAGACAAGCTTGTAAATACGTCTATATTCTGTAGTTTCTTTTTGTTATGAAATAAGAAAACCATTTGCATAAAATTGACTGTTCTAAATTCCAAGCCGGGCACAAAGTCACCAAGTTAGATGTAAGTTTTGAAACTGAAACTTTTCATTTGGACCTGTAAGAACTGAATAGCTTGCTATGGAACGCCTGGACTGTCTTATGTTAAGAATGAATGATATACCTGGTTAAATGTCTTTCTGTTGAGTCCGAGATACAAAATGCTGGGTGGAAATCCTAATGTGCTCAGTTATTGAAGTGCTATGTTGTGTGCTGACTGTATTTTATTCAGTCAAGTCAATGTATTGTCGGGTGCATAAGTCGTTATGTTCAGTTCTTAAAACAAACAGGCATGTAGTAACACAATTATGTTGAGTTAAAAAGATATGTTGTAGGGTGTTACAGTTATTATGTTCGGTTATAATAATATGATGTTTGGTGCTCTTCTCATCATGTTCAACCATGAAAATAAACAGTTGAGTGGTACTATCATTTTGTTTGGCTGAGGCAGTGTATTATTGGGTGATACTTTTATTATTTTCAGTTGCAATGACATGCTGTTGGGTGCTTTATTTCTTCTGTTCAGTCGTGAAATAGAACTGTTAAATGGTACTATCATTATCTTGTGTGCTGATTATATCTTCTTCAGTCAAGTCAATGTGTTGTTCGGTGCAAAGGTCGTTATGTTCAGTGGTTTTTTGGTACTATCATTATGTTCAGTTCAGATGATATACTGTTCGGTGCAGAGGTCATTATGTTCATTAATGAACACAAACTGTTGTGTGATACCACAATTATGTTGGGTTCATTCGGATATTTTCGGGCAACAAGATCAAGATGAAGATGGGAGCGACTAATTTCCATAGGTCACGTCGAGGCTAATGACCACTAAATTGCCAAAACAATTTTCTTCCCTGTAAATATCATCGGGGGCTTAAGAACGTTATTTATATAAATTGGACTTTTAAATACCCAATGGGTATTTTATTTAGTTAATTCATGACTATACTATACTGTTACATTCATAATGAGTACAGTATATAAAACTTAAAATATGGGTAAGGGTAGCCTGTTAAAGTCACACATGACCACCGTAAAAAAACTTAAACTTTATCTGTTTGGTAACCTATAAGAGTCACAAATGGACACAGCAAACGAAATTTAAAATATAAAACATCATAATTATACAAATAAGGGAATTTGAGTCACACATGGCCACAGTATATGGAGCATATAAGTAAGGGTAGCCTATTAAAGTCACATATGGCCACAGCATATGCAACTTAAAATATATGTGTTGGTAACCCATTTGAGTCACACATAACCACAATATGTGGAAAATTATGTTTAAGTAAGGGAAATCTATTTGAGTCACACATGACTACAGTTTATGGAACATTATATATAAGTAAGGGTAGCCTAATAAAATTAGACTCAAATACATTTCCCTGACTTAAACATTATGTCTAATATATTGTGGCCATGTGTGACTCAATTAGGTTTCACTTACTTATATAGAATTTCCTTTATACTTTGGCCATGTTTGACTTTATTAGGCTACCCTTACTTATATAAAATGTTCCATTTACTATGGTTATGTGTGTCTCAAATGGGGTTTTCATACTTATATTTAACGTTCCATATACTGTGGCCATGTGTGACTCAAATAGGTTTGCCTCACTTGTATATAATGTTTAATATTTTAAATTTCGTTTGATGTGTCCACTTGAGAGTCTAAAAAGTTACCAACACATAAATTTTAAGTTTTATTTACGGTGGTCATGTGTGACTTGAACAGGCTACCCTTATACCCATATTTTAAGTTTTATATACTGTGCCCATTATGACTGTAACAGTATAGTATAGTCATAAATAAACTTGATAAAATACCCATTGGGTATTAAATATGCCATACGAGCTGTCCAATTTATGGATATAACGTTTTTAAGCTCCCGATGGTATTTACGGGGAAGAAAATTGTTTTGGCAATTTAGTGGTCATTAGCCTCGACTTGACCTATGGAAATTAGTTGCTCCCGCCCGCCATATTGTTTGACGCGAAGATATCCGAATGAACCTAACATAATTGTATGACCACTCAGCGCATTGTCAAATGACTTGTGCACCGAACAGTATATCATCTGAACTGAACATAATGACGGTATCACACAACAGTTTGTGTTCACTACTGAACATAATAACCTCTGCACCAAACAGGATATCATCTGAACTGAACATAATGACGGTATCACACAACAGTTTGTGTTCACTACTGAACATAATGACATTTGCACCAAACAGGATATCATCTGAACTCAAATTAATGATGGTATCACACAACAGTTTGTGTTCACTACTGAACATAATAACCTCTGCACCAAACAGGATATCATCTGAACTGAACATAATGACGGTATCACACAACAGTTTGTGTTCACTACTGAACATAATGACCTCTGCACCAAACAGGATATCATCTGAACTGAACATAATGACGGTATCACACAACAGTTTGTGTTCACTACTGAACATAATGACTTCTGCACCGAACAGTATATCATCTGAACTGAACATAATGACGGTATCACACAACAGTTTGTGTTCACTACTGAACATAATGACCTCTGCACCAAACAGTATATCATCTGAACTGAACATAATGACGGTATCACACAACAGTTTGTGTTCACTACTGAACATAATGACCTCTGCACCAAACAGTATATCATCTGAACTGAACATAATGACTTGTGCACCGAACAGTATATCATCTGAACTGAACATAATGACGGTATCATACAACAGTTTGTGTTCACTACTGAACATAATGACCTCTGCACCAAACAGTATATCATCTGAACTCAACATAATGACTTCTGCACCGAACAGTATATCATCTAAACTGAACATAATAACGGTATCACACAACAGTTTGTGTTCACTACTGAACAGAATGACCTCTGCACCGAACAGTATATCATCTGAACTGAACATAATGATAGTACTATTCAACAGTTCCATTTCACGACTGAACAGTCTGAATAAAGCACCTAACAGCATGTCATTGCAACTGAAAATAATAAAAGTATCACCCAATAATACACTGCCTCAGCCAAACGAAATGATAGTACCACTCAACTGTTTATTTTCATGGTTGAACATGATGAGAAGAGCTATTTTAACCGAACATAACAACTGTCACACCCTACAACATATCTTTTTAACTCAACATAATTGTGTTACCACATGTCTGTTTGTTTTAAGAACTGAACAGAACGACTAATGCACCCGACAATACATTGACTTGACTGAATAAAATGTAATCAGCACACACCATTACACTTCAATAACTGAGCGCATTTGGATTTCCACCCAGTATATTGGGATTTGGACCCAGCATATTGTACATCGGACTTAACAGAATGACATTTAACCATGTATGTCAGTCATTCTACACATAAGACAGTCCAGGCGTTCCATAGCTTGCGATACAAAGAGTATTTTGTTAAAGGAAGAATTTCCTACCGACATATTACAATAATAATACACTGTTCTTTAAGTAACGTGTTTGTCATATTAGGACAAAATATTCATTATAGTAGGCGGCAACTTATACAGATAACATGTTAACATATCCGAGATGTTTATTCGACATACGCAAGATCATAAATTCACGGATTGAGACTTTGCAATTTAATATTTATTAGGAAATCGGTTAAATATTCAATCATCCATAAACAGTTCAACTATTAGATTAGTTGTTAAATGCAACATAAAAATCGCTTCATTTTCATTCGTCATTTTTGTGTCCTTTTTGTACTTGTTAATGTCGCAGGGTGAGAAAATAATGTGCAGGCTTACCGGGACTCGATTCCGGGACCATCGAAATACCGTACCGCGGCTATACCATATGAGCTCTCCGTCCGCTTGCACACGATCTTCCCTAATTTTTTTTAGTGAACAGTTCAATACCGTGACATACTCCCTCACTAAATTGCAATTCGTCAACGAATTTCTAACGGGTAAAGAGAACAATCTGAATTTTTACTTGGAGCTATAATACATTTGACTACTATCTTGAAGTACTATTTAATTACATTTATGAGTTTCTCAAGATTTCAATGTTCAGAAACGTTCGGTGCGACGTATCGCGCTATCTATTTTCATAACTTTAATGGGATCCTTGTTAATTGTTTAAAAGGATCTATCGTTGGTGACCCTGCTTAGCGACGACCTAGTTTCGGTGACCTTTCGGAAAAAGTACTGCCACCAATAAAACAATATTTTAAAGAGTAATCAAATAATAAAAATAATAAATAAAAAGTGGGACTCTAATATATAACCATTTAACTTTGTAATTGGGGTTATGAACAAAATAGTCACAGCAAATAGAAGTCTATAAAATCTTACCAATTTTTTCTGACATTTCGTCTAAATATGCATTTTCCTTATTTCTCTTTGCTTATTTTTCTGTCGTTGTCAGGGTTGTTAAGGTGGTATACTGAGTGAAGTGGAATTTAAGCCTTTTAGAGAAAAAAATAAGCATGATCAAATCCAAACTTTTAAATCCTTGTATTTGCGTCAACTTATTGTCATATTAATGATTGTTTCGCCTGTAGGTTAAAGAGTGGGTACTTTTATAAATGGAATATAACTTCCCATCTAGAAATTACTTCCTCAATTATTTCCGAATATAAAAAACAAATTTAACATCTTATGAGACTGAAAATGAAGATTTATCAGAGTTTTTGTCTTTATTAAGCGACACCCTAGGGTTAGACTTACTCCATTAATAGTGAAAATGTCAGCTTTTATTTTCTCATTATAACATTTAAATAATTGATTTCTTATTTGTTGAAGTGCTTTATTTGTTGAATTTATAACAACGAATTTAATCTTAGAAAAAGTGTAATATCGATGCTTAAACTCGCTATAGATTTAAGTACAAAAAAAATCTATTGACTCTAATTCAATTACTCAATGGTCCAAGGAAAAAGAAAACTGTTAGAATGTTTGTGTCTTTGATGCAGAAAGAAAGTTTTTGTTAACGGTGGTCAAGGAGCGTTAAATATAAAGTGTTCATTTCTTACATAATCTTGCAATAGAAATAAATTTAAAAACTCTGCCAAGGATAAAAATTATACTGTAATATTAAATATCGATTTTGTGTGCGTTCTTAGCCCAAAGCGTTGCAACGCTCTTTATTTTGGGGTCATTTTGCAAAATTAAAAACATTATTCTGGAAAACATGATGAAGGAATGATTTGAAAATTGGCAAACAATTTACTGGTCCAGACCTACATCAAAGGGTACAAAAATCCTTGGAAAGTATATCCAGTCCCAATAAAAACCCACAGTGGAGTTCCTTTAAATGCATTTATTATTAAGAATGTATTTGCGTTTTGTTTATTTTTCTTATTTCGCTAGTCCGTCTTTAATTCACTATAGATTTTGATGTCCGAAATGTATGGGTTTTCTTTATGTAGAGTTACTTGTGTACCTGAACCTGTTTATCTTTAGCATTTGTTTTTCAAACTTATGATAATATTGCCCACATTTATAACAAGTATTTACATCTGTATTACATTTGATAATAATTTAATGTACTCGAATATGATTGAATTATTATATTTGATAATTAAACCTGTTGTACATTTAGTTATTGCACATTTGTAACTTTGCTTAGTTGAATTTACGCTGATTTAAACATAATTGTGGTCATATCTCGTAAATGTATCTTTTAAACCAATTTTCCTTGATAACCAATCAGTTTTTGCCATTTTCTCCATAAATATTCTACTAAAATCACCATTTGAGTTTTGAATCGGTGGTGAGAGAAAAATGACTATAAATGTAAAAGTGAAACTGAGAAATTTGCCTCGTCTGGACATCGACCAGCGATCTCTGAATTACTAATTTTGTCTCTCTACATATAGAAAAGCATCGAAACACGAGGCTATCTGATTTGTACGAAGAGGTTTAGCCGAGTGTTTTAATGTTCTTTCTCCTTTGTATGATAGTCAAACATCAAAACACGTTCTATGTTGCCCAGAAAAAAATAACCAATGAACAAGCATCTGAAAATGATATTTCTGTCGTTTTCCCTTTCACTGCCGTCACAATAAGTAAACCCCTGCAAAATTGAGCCAATCAATGGGCATGCTCTAAAGTGCGGTAACTGATACCTGCACCCAGGTAACGCGATGTGCGTGTATATTTACGATTTAAATCTGACACATTTTCAACAGAAAAGATCCCAAACTATGTTAGAATTGAGCATAACTGCATCACTTTTATATCTCATTATACTTACACTTGACATGAGTGTATGTATAAACATATGAAAACATAATTGTTCAGTGCGCTTATCTATTCTTTAAATAATCTTAAAAGTAAACATTTTGAAGTGACACATATTAGCGTTTGTAGTTTTGAAATGAAATTGTTATTTACATGAGCATGAACTCATGTGCGATGTTCAGTCTTTCTAAACAAACGGTTAAAATGTTATAACAATAGAAGATTAGATTTATAAGACAATGGTCACTAAACTGTCTGTTAAATAATAAATCAAATATTCATCTTTACATACTGGGCTTCATTATTAAAAGAGAAACAAACAGAACGAAACAAATTGCTAGAATCATTACCATTATTTTTCACTAACCATCTCTTTATACACGAAATACTCATGTTACATTATTTTCATAGCAATATATTACTCAATCATGTATACATTTGCAATATAGGGTACAGAGTACATAACTTTTATTTCTCGTCCATTAAGGAATAACATGTCTCATACGTGAGTCATTTCCTGTCAACATCTCAATCATAATGATGTCTATATATGTTCTTACGAAGTTTTTAATACTTGAAAGTTCCTGGTAAATATATTTATGATATATATCTATGTTCTTTAACGACTTTAGCGTGCACAGACGTGCTAAATTAGTAAAATTCCAACAGAATAAAATAATAGTAAATATATTCTGCCAGCCTTATATTTATGAGTTGTTTTACTGAATGCAATATGTTAAAATAACTGACTACCGCCCAGCCCCAAAGAATCAATTAAGTTGCTTATTATTGTCATCATAAATGTCGTCTGCTTTTAATAGTCAGACATGCACACTGATTAAAGGTCCTTTTTTTTCTATGGTTATATATAATAAATTTTATGCTCAAATGAAGATTTATCAATATTGTAGGTTCCAATTACGTATTAGGTTTTAGTTATTAAAGGAAAAAATATTCACTTTATTGGGCGGTATGTTATACAAATAAGTTGTTGACATTTCCGAGATGTTTATTTGACGTAAGCAAGACCATAAATTCATGGATCTACATATGAAAAAGTCATTTCTACTTTAAATAAAATGTAGTTGAACTTTGGCATTTAAATATTTATAAGGTAGTCGGCTAGAGTTCAAATTATTCATAAAAGTTCAACCTTTTTTTTCTTCTTTTTTTTGACTACTTAAACTCAACAAAACCAAACTTATATATAAAATCTCTATTTAATTACATTAATTAATAGTGTCTTTAGGTTATGCTGTTATCAGCGAAGAGTGGTGACATATTGCGCTATTTATTTGCATCACTATTATATAATAATTGTGTCTCTGATAATTAATTGGAAAGACCGTATTGTGGCTGACCCTGTTTTGTGTCGACCCAGTTTCTATGACTTTTCGGGAAAAGTACTGCAATCTATAAAAGCAATACATTTATTTCAAAGCATATTCAAAATGTATAAACATGAAACGTTATAATTGTGGTTATGGAGAAAATGTTCACAACGTACAAAGTGTGTAAAAGCGAATTTAGTGGTTTTATGCATTTGCCTCATACATTTGTTACATATTACATTTTCTATCGTCATCAAGGTTGTTAAAGGGATGTTCGGGAGTATAGTAAACAATACGGTTTTAAATTATTAAATTAAGCAATATCAATTTAAAACTTTCAAATCCTTTTATTTGTGATGAGTTGCAAGTAGGTTAAAAGTGAATACTTTTATAAGCTTCCTTTTTCTGTGTAACGTTCGAAAAATACCTCCTCAATTTCCTCCGAATATAAAAACAAATTTAACATCTTATGAGATTGAAAATTTAGATTTACAGAGTTTATGTCTGCAATAAACGACACCCTTCTGTATGATTTATTCTATTAAAAGTGGAAATGTTAGCTTTTATATTCTAATTATAACATTTAAATAATTGATTTCTTATTTGTTGAAGCGTTTTATTTGTTGAAGAGTTTTTTTTAACAACGAATCTAATTTGAAGAAAGTGTAATCTCATTTGCTTAAACTGATTATAGATAAAAGTACGCGAAATGTTGTAACTCTAATTCAATTACAGAATAGAACAATGCAAAATAGACATGTAACATAGTTACATAGCTATACATTTTAATGTTTTTACGCTTTGGCTATTTTTCTTATTATGCAAGTCCGTATATTAACAAAAGATAATGAATGCCCGAAATTCATAGGTTTACTGAAGATTTACTATAAATACTCCACCTGTTATATTGTACCTAAATGCACTTGTTTTACAAAAATTATGATAATATTGCAAACGTTGATTACAAAAAAAATGCATCTGTTTTGCATTTTACGATAATTTATTGTACTCGTTTTACATGAAATATTAAAGTACCTGTTTATTTTAATTTTCATAATCATAAAAGTCCTTTTTATATTTGGTAATTAAACATGTATTACATTTAATTATTTTATTATACCTCGTCCATTTAGAAAATGTTTAATGAGTATTTCGTGTGTAAGGAGACGATTTGTCATGTATCATACAATTTATCACAAATTGTCTCCTTACACACGAAATACTCATTGAACATTTTCTTCATTACAACATATTTCTTGATCATATATCTATATACAATTTGGTCTACAGAATAAACTTTTATGTCTCGTCCATTAAGGACTGTAATGTATCATACTTTCCGTTTCCGTTTCCCTTTTCATTCATTTCCTCTGAACACCTTAATCATAAAGAAGTCTATATTTGTTTTTACAAAGTTTTCCTACCACTATAACATGCACAGACGGGTTCATCTAGTAATTTCCAGACATTTTTATCTAACTTTAAACATAAACCACCATTTTAATATTTTTGAGATATATTTAAATAATATAATAACTGCATGCACATTGTTAAAATGACTGACTACCTTCCAACTCCCACGAACTAAATTAAATTGCTCATAATTGTCATCATTTATGTCGTCTGCTTTTAATAATCAGACATGCACACTATTTAATGGCTTTTTAACTGATGAAATGTATCTTTGACTTACAGTAAATGCAAAATAAATGTTGGCGAATTTGAAAGATTTAAGCATTTAATATCCTTTCTTTATTTTCGTAAAACATATACCCAGTATCTTATGTAATGAGAGAAATAGCATTTATTGAGTCCATATGAAAATATGTTTACAAAGGAATGAAATGAAGTGAAATACGAGGATGGGTCAATATCTTATGCAATAAGAAATACATGTATATATACCAATATGATGCTTATATTTATGTAAATTATGCAAGACTTCAAAGCATCTGCCTTCAAATGATACGAAAAACAATCTTTGCTGTCAACCTATTAAGAGTTGTATTTACATTAAAAATTACCTTACACGAGTAACTTCGTATAAAATATGGCTGGTAAAAGCTCAGCTGAAAGTGCTTAAATACGGGCTTACATAATTTTTAATGGCTACAATGAAGTATGCATGTTATGCACCTATTTCGAGGTGGATGTATCAGATACAAAATGTGAGTCAAGATAGGAGGAAACTCTCCATAGATTCTGTAAAAAAACATTGATATGGTTAATCTTATCATTGACAAAGATTGCAAACTCTCAGTTAACCAGATAACCCATATTGCAGGAATATCCAAAGGTTCAACTTATACGATTCTGAAGAATCACTTGAAAGTTAGGTGAAAAACTGCCAAATGAATACCCCATTAGTTAATATCTGACCATTTGTCTTGATTCTAGAAGCCGGTCTCTAACATTGAAATATTATATCGATGCCGCGTTAAGAAACATTGAAAAAAGCTTTAATAAAATGGTCCTTTGTGTGGTTTGTAATACATGTCTTTTCGGTATAGCAACTCTCCTGCACACGAAAGAGCTACTGTAATTGTTTTTTTTTTCGACTGTCCGTAAACAAGCATCCAGTGATTTTTTCCACTTTTCAAGACTAAAATAGCGTCGTGAGGAGAAATTGACTAGGCCAATTTTTTTTAGGAATTAAAAGATATTACTAATAAAGAGGACTATTTTGAAGCATTTAAAAATTCTATTAAACATTGTATTTATAAACATGTACTACTTTTAAGGATAGATTATTTCGAAAGGTTCAATAGAAAATTGTAAAATATCTGCTCTTTTGACAAATTAATATGTTACCATATTCTATATATTGACTCACCCTCTGAACTATGTATATCGTAATCGCCCAAAAAGGCATGAGCTAATTTTTAAACGGGTTTACCAATGTGTCGAAGGTACCGATTGCGTAGTTTTAGGTGCGTTTTATACGTTCCTTACATAAATTACTTATTGGAATTTTCCTAAAAATTCTGAAATATAACTTACATAAAACTCAGAATAATTGTTCATATTTTATTAATTTGTAATGTTATGAATTCCTTTTTATATTTATTCATAAAAAACATCCCGTCCGTTTCTTTACCGTGTGTCTTGTACTGTTTGGTGTCCTGCGAGGCTACTTGCTGGTGGTCCAGTATTTAGGAATGCGTTCATCGAATGTCGCCTTTCTGTGATTATCTTGTTTTTTTCTCCTTCAAAATTTGGTTAATTTCAAGAAACGATCAAGGAGGTTTCACTTGATTTAACTTATCAAAAAGTGTTCAAAACACTTGTCAGAAGCAGCAATAAATGAAAAGTAGAATACT
Source organism: Ruditapes philippinarum (assembly GCF_026571515.1). NCBI lineage: Eukaryota > Metazoa > Mollusca > Bivalvia > Venerida > Veneridae > Ruditapes > Ruditapes philippinarum. The sequence continues at coordinate 1,783 of NW_026860571.1, read as the reverse complement.
ATAATGGTATAAATACTGTTAAAATGATATACGAGTTTTGCGTGTCACATACTTCCTTCTACTTCGTCCTACATTTTCGTCCAATGAGAAGCAGTTTTGATTCAAATTTCCCTGACAGACTATTTCCCAAAAGCTATCTTCAGCATGGACCATGTGTTTTATTTTAACATCCAGTCTGCCTACAAAATTGAAGCAGGTAGACACTTACTAAAACAATTAACCCCCTTGCTTGGTTTTAATTTCCGGCAGACTGTTCAAGAAGTCTTCGAGGAAAAGCTATATATATATATATGCATTCAAAATGTCTATCCTCTCACCAGAATAATATCCGATAAATGTAGAACATAATTATGGGTTTTTAACTTTATTTCCTCTTTTTCATGACAGGGGAATAACAATGGAATATAAATATATTCGTATGTACCCAAAGCTTGTTCTTGTTTTATAAAATCTATGTTTTATAATAGAATCACATGAAATAGAAAACTCATTTGAAATTATTCTCAATGAAATTCTATATAGTTAATCATAAAAGCACCAATTTGTGAGACAGATTCTTAAATCTTATTTCTGTTTTGTTGCTGATGTCATGCCAATCTAGCCTTATTACAGTTATTCATACTCAATTTTCCTTTTGTATTCTTTTATTCTTTACTGTCAATTGTTTATAAAAAGACATATAATTCAGAAATGAGAACATTTCCAGAGACAGTTTCATATGTATCGCAAACATATTTACACTGTTAATGACTTATCCAGCTTATTTTATACCGTATTATCTAAAAGTACGCGTCATGAATAATGAACTTTTGGAGGAATACGCAAATGGTGGTCTTAAATTGATCGATGTATGTGTTTTTAAAATGTCATAGTCAAAGGTCCATTGTAACCCAGAAATGTTTTTATTTTTATTTGCATGAAAAATTATGTCCTGTTATGGTTTTAAAACAAATTTTCACTGAGCCATCGATGGCTTCTTTGCTTTCTTTTAGCAATATGTACATCTATACTGATTTCGTATTTTGTACTGATATCAAAAATTCTGCTATTTTTCTATTTTGCTACTTTTATGACTATTAATTTCACATCCAATGCTATTTTAGGTGAAAAAAAAAAACATTTAGCATGTTCTAAAACCATTATTTATATGTTATAAATCTCATATTTGCTCTTTCTGGTGAAGGCAAAAGTTCAAAAGTTTTTAGTTTCTGAGAGATAATGTGCCTTTGAAAGCAGAATTAATCATCTGAATGCAATAAAATTTAATGTTTAGCTCCTATAGATATTTTCTTAGATAGTCAGAAATTGTTTAAGTGTTAATTACGTTTGATACTTTTGGAAAGGTTAATTAGCTGCTTACATAGAAGTTTTAGAAAAATTACCAATTTTTGTGGAAAATGCCTATTTTTACAACCACTATAAAGAAGTTAACCCTATTTTCATTAACGGAGTGTTTATAAAGGTTTAAAAATTTATAGTTCAGCAAAGACATTATGAGTGAAAGGGATGAATTAGGGACAGAATCGGGTATAAGAATAAACTTTCTTTATATTGAATTAATTATCAGTGTTGACAAAACAACAACAATAACAAAACAAAAAAAGAAAAAAAAACAGGCTTTCATTGGGTATCAAATCCTATGATCATGCTGATATTGATTCCAATTCAGCCATGATTTGTTATTAATATAAAGTCTATATTTTACTTAATATTATAAGTCATCAGAGATGGACAACAACAAAAGCATCATGAAGGTCAATACATCAACTTCTTTCAATTAAAT
>NW_026860570.1:0-33130 GCF_026571515.1 Ruditapes philippinarum | reverse complement strand
GTTCAAAACCCGTTTGCCCCGTTTCCCCAAGCAAATTCGTTTTTTGGTACAACTAGAGAAGGGTCTCTTTTGCACATAAAAAGGCCCTAAGCCCAAACCCAAGTAATATTTTCTAGGAAAGTTTTCCGCAGGGTTTTGGCTTTTTTTTGAAAACCGGCGATTTGTTCTTTCTGCTAATGTAAATTTCGGGAAGAAACATCATATTCAGCGAGCCTACCATTCAAAAACCATTTTGATCAATTCCGTTGCAAAATTAGATTTTGTACAACTTGAGGGGGGGTCCTGCTTTTGCACATGATCAGGCTTAAAGCCCTAACCCAAGGAACACGTCCATGAGATCTCCGCATGGCTAGGTCACTTGCCAGCGATTTGCATTTTCTGTATAATAAATTTCGGAAAACTAAACCCATCAATTTTAAGAGCGATTTGTTCTTTCTCTATGAACAGCCTCCGGAATAAGTTTGCAAATCCGGAATTTTCGCAAACTAACTTACCCTTTTTAAAATAGTTTCAAATACAAAAAGTTAAATCAAACAGTAATTTGGATAAAAATAGACGATTATTGACCGGTTACACAAAGAATAGCGGGAATAATTAAACGCTGTGTGAGCGTTCAAAAATGTGACCTCCAATGGGGTTTTTCAATTCTCCCACGGGTTTTTGCGTATCCCACTGGGACTTTAGTGGGGTTGAAACCCCATTTCTTAAAGTGGGAGAATAAAACCGTGGGAGGAAAAATATTTTTTTTTTTCTAAATATTTTTACATGTGTTGAATATATAATACTTATAATAAACTTATAAGTATTCGAGGAATATATTTAAAGAATTTTGCAATTCTCCCATTGGCTGAACTAACCCATTTAGTAAATGGGAGAAATCTCCCAAAATTAAAATGGTGCGGAAACCTCCCAAAATTAAAATGGGAGAAATCTCCCATGATGGCTAACTTGGAGAAATACCCCATTAGAGCGTGATGGGAGAATAACATTATGGGAGAATTCATCTATATCTTTTTTTTTTGTTTTACTTATTGGATCGGAAGTTTAACAGTAAAAGTTTTTCTACATGTTAATATTCGGTTCCGACCTTTTTAAAATGAAATAGGTCCGGTCCAATTAGTTATTTATTTACTCAATTAATTAATTATTTGTTATTTATTAGTTAATTAATTAATTAATTAATAATAAATAAATAAATAAATAAATAAATAATAATAAATAAATCATTCATTCATTCATTTCATTCATTCATTCATTCATTCATTCAATCAATTATAAATATATAAATAAATAGAAAAATAAATAATTAAATTAACATATTGATAAATCAATATATTAATAAACTAATAAATTAATACACTTATTTATTAATTAAATAAAGAAATCAATAAATAAATTAATTAATAAATTAATAGATTGATAAATTAATAAATAAATAAATATTTTTTTAATAAATTGATTAAATAAATAAATTATTTAATTGGTTTATGAATTAATGTTACAAATGTCCAATTAGTCTAATAATGGATTACAATATATCTGAAATATTATGATTTCGCTTGGATTATTACCTTAAGTTTCATAAACATTAATAGCGACTGTTTTTTTTTTAATCATATAAATATATAAATGTATATTTCTTTCCATTAATTTATAGTATTATAGTTCTGTGTAGTTAGTTATTATTTATAGTAGGATATAATTTTATGATTAGTATGATATTTTATCGTGTTATTATAAATGTTTTACTAGTCTCTTATAATTCAATGATTGAATGGTCATGTACTTTTCTGTGTTTTATGTTTGCTTATGAATTTTATTTGTGTATGTGCATGAATGAGACTTAAATAAATAAATATCATTATACATTGTAGAAATACTCAAAAAAATTGTTTAAACAGTATGGCAGTCAATTTAATTAATTAGTTCTAAATAAATTATTCATTCATTCATTCCATCATTCATTCATTCATTCATTCATTCATTCATTCATTCATTCATTCATTCATTCATTCATCATTCATTATTCATTCAATTAATTATAAATATATAAATAAATAGATATAAAATAATTAAATAAAGAAATCAATAAATAAATTAATAGATTGATAAATTGATGAATTAATAAATAAATATTTCTTTAATAAATTGATTAAATAAATAAATTAATTAATTGTATGACAGTCAACTGTACATTAAATTCGGACGGTGTGTGGTCAGTGCAGTTCTAATTAGCAATGAGATCAATTATCTTTTATTACCCTTCATGATGGGGCTTTTTCTTAACAGCATAATTATAAGAGACACACACACACAAAAAATAAGAACAAGAAAAACACGGTTTAAAAGAATAATAAAAGATAAAAAGAAGAAAAAATGGATGTTGATCATTTGAATATGAATAGTTCATATATAATAATGTAAGTTAATAAATTATATATACATATACGACGTATATTGCATAGTTTGTAACAGAAATTAGAGCGATTAGGATGTTTTTTGTCTGTTTCATTGATCTCTTTCTTTCTTTGTTTACAATCCAGTTGAATAATTGAATGGCTATTTCTGCTAAAAACGGCGTATTTGAAAATCGTGTAGGCACGTTCATTTAGAGCACTTAAATAACAAAAGCATTTTTGTTTACATAAATATAACTTGTACAACACGCCAAATGAAACAAAACAGCATATATTTTGATGTATTAGCGAGGAAAAGAAATACACAAAAGTATAACTGACATAAATGTTAACAAAGTAATATCCCACGTCATCAATTAGAATGGCAAAAGAAATTACCGATTATTTATTTATTTATTTATTTATTATTTATTTATTTATTTATTTATTTATTTATTTATTTATTTATTTATTTATTTATTTATTTATTTATTTATCTTATTTATTTATTTATCAATTAGTTTATTTATTTATTCTAAATAAATAAATAAATAAATAAATAAATAAATAAATAAATAAATAAATAAATAAATAAATAAATAAATCATTCATTCATTCATTCATTCATTCATTCATTCATTCATTCATTCATTCATTCATTCATTATTATTCATTCATTATTCATTAATTATAAATATATAAATAGATAGAAAAATAAATAATTGAATTAATATATTGATAAATCAATAAATTGATAATCTAATAAATTAATTAACTTATAAATTAATTAAATAAATGAATTTATAAATCAATTAATAAATAAATAAACCGATAAATTGATTAAATAAATAAAGTAATTAATCAACTTATAAATTAATAATTTAATTCATTCATTAAAGTAACCAATGTCCAATTAGTCTGATATTGATTTAGAATAGATCTGAAATATTATGATTTCGATTGGATGATTACCGTAAGTTTCATAAACAGTATGACAGTCACCTGTACATTAAATTTGGGCGGGATGTGGTCATTGCAGTTCTAATTACCAATGAAAACAAAGGAATTATCTTTCGGATAATAACTTGATTGGATAGCAACATAAATGACTGTCAGCTCTGATTGCCCCCTAAAAGAATGTTGACACCACTTGAACGTGTGAAAAACATAACCATCGAAGGTCATAAATTACGTATCATATTACACATCCTTTGATTCCCAGAGATCAATTAAGTTTTATTACCCTTCATGATGGGGCTTTTTCATAATAGCATAGACACACACACAAAACACACAGGAAAAACACGGTTTAAAAGAATGATAAAAAATAAAGAAAGAAGAAAATGAGGATGTTGACCATTTGAAAATGAATAGTTCATATATAATAATGTAAATTTACAAATTATATATACATGTACGCCGTAAATTGCATAGTTTGTAACAGAAATTAGAGCGTTTAGGATGTTTTTTTTTGTCCGTTGCATTGATCTCTTTCTTTGTTGGATAATTGAATGGCTATTTGTGTTAAAAACGGCGTATTTGAAAATCGTGTAGGCACGTTCATTTAGAGCACTTAAATATCAAAAGCATTTTTGTTTGGATATGTATAACTTGAACAACACGCCAAATGAAACAAAAGAGCATATATTTTGATGTATTAGCGAGGAAAAGAAATACACATATTAAGTAAACTGACATGAAGGTTAACAAAATTAGGTAGGGATTTTCCTACGTCATCAATTAAATGGCGGCAGATATTGCCGATTATTTATTTATTTATTTATTTATTATAATTAATTAATTAATTTATATATAATATATGATTGATATGATAATAATGAATATGAATGAATGAATGAATGAATGTGAATGATGAATGAATGAATGAATGAATGAATGAATGAATGAATGAATGAATGAGATGAATGAATGAATGAATTGCTGTATGAATGAATGAATGAATGAATGAATGAATGAATGAATGAATGAATGAATGAATGAATGAATGAATGAATGAATGAATGAATGAATGAATGAATGAATGAATGAATGAATGAATGAATGAATGAATGAGTAAATAAATAAAAAAATAAAACATCATTCATTTAATTATAAATATATAAATAGACAGATAATAAATAATTAAATGAATAAATTAATAACTCAATAAATTAATAAACTAATAAATAATTAAACTTATAATTTAATTAAATGAATAAATTATTAAATAAATTAAAAAGTTAGTAAATTGATAAATTAATAAATTAATAAATTAATAAATTAATAAATTAATAAATTAATAAATCAATAAATTAATAAATTGATTAGATAAATAAATTAATTAATGAATTTATAAATTCATAAATTAATTTATTCGTTAATGTAACAAATGTCCAATTAGTCTGATATTGAATTAGAATGGATCTGAAATATTATGATTTCGATTGGATGATTACCTTAAGTTTCAATACCAGTATAACAGTCACCTGTACATTAAATTTGGGCGGGGTGTGGTCAGTGCAGTTCTAATTACCAATGAAAACAAAGGAATTATCTTTCGGATAATAACTTGATTGGATAGCAACATAAATGACTGGCAGGTCTGGTTGCCCCCTAAAAGAATGTTGACCACTTGAACGTGTGAAAAACATAACCATCGAAGGTCATAAATTACGTATTACATCCTTTTGTTCACTGAGATCAATTAAGTTTTATTTCCCTTCATGATGGGGCTTTTTCATAACAGCATTATTATATAAAAGACACACACACACACACAGAAAAAAAAAACGAAAAAAAAAAAACACGGTTTAAAAGAATGATAAAAAAATAAAGAAAATGAGGATGTTGATCTTTTGAAAATAAATAGTTCATATATAATAATGTAAGTTATAATAATTTATACATGTACGCCGTAAATTACATAGTTTGTAACAGAAATTAGATCGTTTAGGATGTTTTCTCGTCTGTTTCATTGATCTCTTTCTTTCTGTGTAATAATTGAATGGCTATTTGTGAAAAAAGCGGCGTATTTGAAAATCATGTAGGCACGTTAATTTAGAGCACTTAAATAACAAATCATTTTTTACATAAATTTAACTTGTACAACACGCCAAAAGAAACATAACAGCATATATTTTAATGTATTAGCGAGGAAAAGAAATACACATATTAAGTAAACTGACATGAAGGTTAACAAAATGAGGTAGTGATTTTCCTATGTCATCAATTAATATGGCGGCAGAAACTACCGATTACTTATTTATTTATTTTTTATATATTACCTCATTCATTCATTCATTCATTCATTCATTCATTCATTCATTCATTCATTCATTCATTCATTCATTCATTCATTCATTCATTCATTCATTCATTCATTCATTCATTCATTCATTCAATTATAAATAGATTGATAGATAGATAAATGAATAAATTAATTGATTAATCAATTAATTAATTAATTATTATTGTTACCAATGTCCACTTAGTCTGATATTGAATTAGAATAGAACTTAAATATTATGATTTCGATTGAATGATTACCTTAATGACAGTCACCTGTACATTAAATTTTGGCGGGGTGTGGTCAGTGCAGTTCTAATCACCAATGTAAACAAAGGAATTATCTTTTGGATAATAACTTGACTGGATTGCAACATAAATGACTGGCAGGTCAAAATGTTTAACGAGGCATTTATACAAATTTAGATCAGACTACAATTACTAAACAATATCAACATATCTATTATGTATTATTTAATTATATGCATATTTTGCCTTAGAAACAATTATTTTGTTATTCTTAAGAAAGTGCAATCTTGAATTTTACAACATTTAAATATTTCTTGAACAGAATGTAAGATATTTATTACTAGGAGAAAGTAGCTATAAATGTGATCTAATTTGTCATAAAAATTGTAAAATAAATAAGTAGTATTTTAACTTCCATACAAAGTACTAATTTACTATACATGATGGGGCTTTTTCATAACAGCAAAACTATACATGCTACATAAGACACACACAAACACACACACAAAAAATAAAAGAAAAGAAAAAACTCACTGTTAGAATGATAAAAAATAAAGAAAGAAGAAACTGAGGATGTTGGTCATTTGACAATGAATAGTTCATATATAATAGTGTAATTTAACAAATTATATATACATATACGCCGTACATCGCTTAGTATGTAACAGAAATTAGAGCGTTTAGGATGTTTTTTTGTCTGTTTTATTGATCTCTTTCTTTCTTTTTTACAAACCAGTTGAATAATTGAATGGCTATTTGTGTAAAAAAAACGGCGTGTTTGAAATTACAAATCGCGTTACGGAAAACCCGACTTTCCAGAACCTGTTTTTTATTCATCAAAGGACTTTTTTAAACACTTTTTTGTTGTGTGTCATTGTAATCTACGTACGTAAAATCTATTTAAAAAAAAAAAAAAAACATGGCAATTATTTACCTCAGACCTTTAAGCCGTTCCTAGGGGGCGGGCAGTAACTTGCACTTTCCAGTACCGTACGTAAACAGACTCAATAATTTGCTATTTTCAGGCGTATGGATTCCATTTGCTTCCGGCATTTTGATCAGATTTGTAGTGCTTACGGTACCATTTTCTATCGAATCAATAAACTTTTATCATCGAATTCCGTACAAAGTTCTCAAAGGACCATACACTTTTTTGACTTGCATTATGATCAAAAATTCTTGTCAATTTGCTATAATTTTCTAATTGTATATAAATTGTGAGATTTTGGGGATGTGTGTTTGTTTGTTGGGTTTTACGTCGCACAAACCAAGTAAAGGTTACATGGCGGCTTTCCATCTTTTCTGGTGCATTCCGAGCATTATTTCAGGCCTATGCAGACAACTGCTTACCTATTCCCTCTCCACGGGAAGGGAGCTCTTAGTAAGTTCTAACATCAAAGTTACAAAAATTATATATTTATTTGTTCTCCCCGAAACCCAAAACTCGACACCTTCTACAATAAAACACGGGTATTTATGTGCATAGACAATTCCATAACAGGTCATGTCACTATTCTATACTTTATCTTTTAAAAGCGTCTTAAACTATATGAAACCGTTCCATTTCAAATAATGAGCATCTACTGAGTTATAATACCGATAATGAACGTAAATCGAACATTTTAATAAAAAGCTATTATAAATGTTTGTGCTTATCGACAAATGTTTACATTTCATTTTAATTTACAAGAACTTAAAATAAATGTAGCTAAATTTATAAGTGTAAAAACCTTTGACCTGATATATATATATTTATTCATAACACCCCCACCCCTCCAAAAAAAAGTGAAGTGTAAATGACGATCATTTATCAAAGGGGAGTAACTATGCATGGTCATTTATTTACAATACGCCATTTCTGTAACCTTATCTCGTAAAATAGTATTTAAATGGACGATAAAACCATCTGACAGAACTAAGAATTCAGGGTACCTTGCGTTATTTGAGCCGCGTCACGACAAAACCAACATAATGGGTTTGCGACCAGCATGGATCCAGACCAGCCTGCGCATCCGCGCAGACTGATCAGGATCCATGCTGTTCGCTATCAGTTTCTCTACTTGTTATAGAGTTTGTAAGCGAACAACATGGATCCTGATCAGACTGCGCGGATGCGCAGGCTGGTCTGGATCCATGCTGGTCGCAAACCCATTATGTTGGTTTTGTCGTGACGCGGCTCAAATAACGCAATGTAGTAGTAATTAAACTATACTATAGTATTGCTAAAAAAAGTCGTCTGCTAACTACCGACATCAAATCGAGAAGGTGAGATATTATTACTTTCTTTCATTAAAAGGCATAACGATATCGCTTTCAAATATAGCCGATATTGTAGGAAAATATGTATATCTTACATTCAAAGATATATCTTTCCGTTTGCCCATAATCGTTTCTACACAAACATGATGTATTGATCAAAATGCGCGAGGCGAATAAAGGCAGTATTTTTATCATGTCCTTCAATTATTATACAAAACGTTATTCATAATTTAGAGTATTTCTATGAAATATTCACTTTACTGTAGGGATGATTGTATACTTCAGGATACAAATGCATTAATGGTGCCTTTCCTGTTTATAAAATCTGCAAGTGCATGTATGCTTTAGAAAATTCGGACAAAAAAATGGTGTTTTTATAATGTTTAATTGTTAAGAGTAGCCCTATTTGCTATGCTATCTATATGAAAACATAGATAGTATTGTAGGGACACATGTATGCTTTACGATAAATAAATGTATTCATAGATATATCTGTGGCTTTATTCGTTAGAGTGAACATAATACATGCCTTACTAGGTGAAAAGCGTGTGGTAATGAAATGTTCAATTCTTACACTGGACGTTAGTCACTAAGATATATCTATAAGATATTCACTACAGTGTAGAGACGAATATAAACTTAAAGATAAATTTTTGACATCTCAGGCCGGTTGTCAGTCATAATAAATACAAGTACATGTATATCTAAGACAATACAAATAAAGTCGGTTTTGCTGCATTCATTAAGATATCTTTATCAAAACAAAATCAAACCCTATAGTAGGGAAACGGGCATATTTTAAGATAAACATATACCTGTCCGTTTATCAGTGATGGTCCCGTCGTCTGCTAGTTCAGACACTGTTTATCGGTATATTACCTAACTGTACGACTAATGGAAAATGTCAATTCTAATGTATTCCTTAAACAATATAAATTATATATATTTCAACGTTCCGTTTTTTGTTGTTTTTTTTTTAAATGAAGTAACTAAAAACAGACAGTCTGACAGGCAGACAGACAACTTTATTTCCACTCAAGGTATTAAAAATACAACATGAGGATATCCCGAGCAATATATGCTTTTGGGAGTGATCTAAAAGAAACAGCAACATGTATCACCAGGGAATTCACTCCATAAATAGAAAATCATACCCGCTTGAATAAAGGAGCCTAATCTTCTCTTGTATCATAGAAATACTTAGTAGTTGTTGGTGTTTTAAATGCTGATAGACTTTAACTGCTTATTCTGGTATTTAAAAGAAAAGTATGATATTATATATAATTTACAAGATTTATTTTATTTCGCGAAAAAAGATGCAAATTCGTATTATTTCAGGAACACCGCATTTTGGCTGATACATCGAAGCGCACTTTAAACTTTCAACGGCGAAGACTGCGCAAATAAAAGTATTTTCAGTCTTTATTTTGATTAGATATGCATAAAACAATACGCAGTAATAAATATTACGTAAATTAAGGAATAATAAAAGTTGAAACGCATGCCGAAAATACGTTACCAATGGCGGTGAAATATTCTGAATATATGCCCTTTTTGTGCGATATGGATTTTTTGTACCGATAAAGTCCTGCATATTACAAATTAGCAAAGAATAAGTGAATGACATTCGAGGTACAATACATTGGAATTTTGTAAATTATTGTCTGATTTTTACTATCTAATATTACGGGATATGGAGACTGCTCTCCGTGTATATGCTCATCTTTTCATTATCAAGATTTGCTGTATTGACTGTATTATTCAAAAGATTTATGGTTTTTATACTAACTGTGACTGACCAATGATTGGTATTGGAAAATGTTTAGGATAAGATATAAATCTGCCAAAATATAACAAGACTGCTCCACTCTTTTTATAAATTTGGCGATACGGGTAAATTCCAAATTGTATTTACAGAATTTTCTTGATTGGAATTTCAGTATTTCAACACAAAAGTTATTGAGAAATACTTAAGCGCTGTAGGTATAGATAAAGTTTATCTTTATACATTAGTTGATATTAATCGTTTTTTTTTTCGACAATTATCTTATTGACAATGTTTTCGCCTTTTCCTCATCTCTATCGTGACCTTTAAATCAATAGATATGTATTCAATATATATCAAATCTCATCACTGCATGTTATCAGCAACAATATATTTCATTGCTATGATATCTAAGCTTATAAAAGACTATTTTCACAACGTAATATTGCGTAACAACCTTATGATGTGCTGCACCGGATAAGGACCGAATAGCACCGTGGGGCTCTTTAACTTAAATTTAAGTGTGCGTTCATTATACATACTTTAACATGTTTATTAGTTTTATCTGGGTTTTTTTTTCTGTACAGTGTCTTATTTAAAAATCTAACCTTTTAATGTTTATTCTCCAGGTTAAAAAAATTACAGCATTATTCTATATTCTTTATCTAATATCAGCCACGATATCACGATTGATATCGCTGAATAATTTTGAAAATGAAATAACACATATATTTTATTCGTCGTTGCTCACTGTCGTTGAACAATTAAACAAAGCATACATAGAATGACATTGCAGAAAATACAAATACATAAAAAACATCATCACATTCGAGCGGGCTATAACTTATTTACTTGCACATATATTTCTGTCTTTAAGAGTTCTTAAGCTTATTTACTCAGTATCATGTAGACGCTTAATATGCCTCTTCGCTGACCAAGAGTTATCTATGAAAGCGTCTGCATGACCTGAGTCAAAAACATTATGTTGAAAAAATGCCTAATTTTCCTGACATGAAACTCAGCAGGGGTCCAGGCGAGGACTAAGTGACGTAGATTTATCATAAGCCAGTTTTTGCCAATACGCCGTCTTTGGTAGAATTTTTCTATTTAGGCCAGACTGTCTTGGAGGCTTCAGTCCTTTAAGCTCCACCCCGCTGGATTCGAACCTGTAACCCTTATTTTTAACCGTTTGGAATTCCGTACACTCTTGAGAACCATATATGTTCCGCAGTGAATTCCATTATTAATTATGTCACATTATCAATACTTATTAATTATGCCAATAATTCATTGGTAAAGAATCATCAATATATACAGCAGATAAAAATGCAAATGAAAAGGTTATAACAATGCGTGCTAGATTAGATTATTAGTTATAAAAAAATTAGATAGGTAATATGGTCCTATATAAATGGTTGTTTGGAAATATAACCTGAGTCGCTAGGCGATGGTTATATAGCAAACAACCTTTTATATAAGGCCATCTGAATAAAAATGAAGTTTTTAGTAAGTTTGTATAATTGATTTTAATATTATAATAATATAATATATTATTTTTGTAAGTTTGTATAATGTTATATAATATAAGTAAATATTCAACATGTTTATTCATTTACATAAATGAATAAAAAAAACTTTCATTGCATCGAAATTTAAATGATCTCGTAAATGACCATTACGAATAACAAATATTTATGAAAATGTGACATCATTTTATTTTTAAATGAAGGTGTTTAGATAATTTTTACCACGCGATACCATCCGATAGTTATTTAGTTTTGCAAACATATAATTTTGAAGTTTATTTTCATTATCAACATTATTATTTTATTATATCAGTGTCACTCTGTCTGTGTATTTGTGTATGAAATCCGTTATAATATAAATTTTGATTACGAAAAGCTGAGCTCCTGGCAGACTGTTAATTAAGTCCGTGAATGGGATATTACATTTTTTGTCCAAATGACAACAATAAATGGTCGGCGAACCATACGCTAAATATCTATGGAAACGCGCTGTATAACTAATAAGCGTCTACGTGACACCTATATCAGACGAAATTGAGCACGGCACCTAGGTATCGTCTAACAAACATAATCAACATACGACGATTGTTTAAAAGAAAAGTGTACCCGTCAAAATAATTTCGATAAAAATTCGGCTAAACAATGAGTGAGAGCACGCGCGCCTCATTTTAAAGTTTTCACGAGTTTCATAAATTCCATAAAAATCCGTTTGTTAAGATATCTTTATGAAAATGTCATTGTCTGAAAGGGAACAATGTTGCATTAAAGAAAAAAAATAATACAATAGGGGGGAAAAATGCGTACGGTTCCGCTATAACTACCGCGCGCATGTAATCAATTTTTATTAATTTGAAATAACAATCTAGAATAATAACTAAAGTAACGTAACAATGTCTTTAAAGTTTGTTTTAATGCATTGGAAATTAGTATTGAAAATGTATTGTAAGAATTGCAATGTATTATCACACTATGTATGATTATGTACTATGTACAAGTCGAAATAAAATAATGTTCTGTTCTGTAATTTTTCACAAGTTTCATTTGAGCCGCGCCACGACAAAACCAATATAGTGGGTTTGCGACCAGCATGGATCCAGACCAGCCTGTGCATCCGCGCAGTCTGATCAGGACCCATGCTGTTCGCTGTCAGTTTCTTCACTTGTAATAGTGTTGGTAAGCGAACAGCATGGATCCTGATCAGACAGCGCGGATGCGCAGGCTGATCTGGATCCATGCTGGTCGCAAAACCCATTATGTTGGTTTTGTCATGGCATGGCTCATTTATCGCTCAAAAACAATTTTATTAAGATATTTGGATGAAAATTCCACTGTACGGTTGTGAACAATATTGCATTAGAGAAAGAACAATAAATATTATGATATATATCTAAGAACATGTATTTTTCGGGAAAAAGCTTAAATCAGATAAAAGATGGACTAGCACTTCCACTGAATATTTAAACATATCGATATTTATTAAGATATATAAGGATAATTTAGATCGGAATAAAGTTGATTACATATACAAGGTAGACAACGATACCTTAGGTACGGAAAACACGTGTATTATACCGCTATAAATACTGTGCGCACCTAACTAAAGTTGAGTTTTTCACGAACTTCATTTATCGCTTAAGAACTTGTTTATTAAAGTATATGGATGGTAATTTCACTGTATGATAGGGGAACATCTTGCATTTAAGAAAAATCAAAAAAATATTATAATATATTTAAGGGTGTGCTGGAATTGTAACGTATAAATACATGTATTTTTTGTGAAAAAAGCTTAAATCGGAATAAAAGGGTGATTGAAGGTTCAAATATATAGATATTTATTAAGATATATCGGGATAATTTAGATCAGAATAACGGTAATTGTATATACAAGGTAGACAACGAAAGCAATTAATGAAAACCGGGGCGGGAAAACACGCATATAGTCCTGTTCTTAAAAACCCGCGCAGCATATTTAAGTCGAGTGACTCATGAAAATTTCACTGAATACTAGGGACAGGGACAAAGTTATATTAAAGGAAGACTAATAGATATTATAATTTATCTTTCTATATATCTAAAGAGGAAATTATATGTACAAGGTAAACAATAAAAGCAAACTATGATATCTTAGGTAAAAAGAACACACATGCATACCTGATAGAAGTACCGGGCGCGGCAAAAATAAGTTTTTCACGAACTTCATTGGTTTCGCGTAAAGTTATACAGTGATATACTTTCATGGAAACTCTACTGATATATAGGTTGAAGCATTGCAATTAAGTAAAACAATTACATTATATAATATGTCTATATGTTTGTATGGTACAAGACTTTAAAATACGTGTACATATCGAAAATTGAAAATTTCGAAAAATCAGAAGTCGTAAAATCTCGTCTGCATATTATGAAATAAGGGCGTGAGACCAATGTTTGATCACGGTGACATATATTCTCCGGCGACAATTCGAGCTAAATGTTATCATATCAAACTAAATAAGATTAATAAGGGAACAATCGATACGTTGGTACGACACTGTCTCTTATTCAAAATGCACATAATTCAAATACATGTACGAGGTGCATGGTGAGAACATATAATGGTGGAAATGAACGGAAGCCATCTATAATCATGACTGTCCCACAATTATATGCTTATTACGGGACAGACACGTTGGGCGGGCTTTTAGGGAGTCGGGCTATTGCCGATTGGATGATAAAAGCATTATCCAGGGACAGGGGTGCGATTACGCTCCCTTCGGAATCAAGTATATTAAATTGCATTAATAGACAAAAATGGTGTTGATACTGTTCACGAGATGCCGTAAAATGATGAAAATTTCACTGTATGGATTTATTACATGCATTTCGGTGATATATATCAGTGAATTAAAAACTGATAATTTCACTGTTTTTAATTTATGCCCCTTACGTTGTTTGAGTGAAATACAAGCGTTCATAGTGCTTGAAACCAATTTATAACGTGACGTCGTAAATGACGTCGCTTTGTATAATTATTTGGCGCGCCTTCCATTTAGTTTTAGGTTTAATGTCATTTAAACGTTTATTATATAATACAAAGAAAATTTGTTACACTGAAATAAACAAATATCCTCTATATATAATATTACTTCAACAAAGGGGCGGAAATTCACGGGATGAAAATGTCGTTGTCTTCAAGTAATAGTTACAAGTATATTAAAAAAAATCGTTTATAAGAATGGCTGTTTTCAACATTTTTCGAAAAATCATTATTACGGCGATTAACGCGGTTTTCATAGGACGCCAATCTTCGCATTTTTGAACAATAAACTTTCATTAATCAAATATTTCATCTATATCTAAAGCATCAGATTTCCCTTGTTAATTTATTTTTAGTGTTAAATAACAATATTTTGGACCGCTTTTCTACAATAAATACCCCCAAGGAACATACAGGCGGCGTTATGTCAATTTTCAATGACTGCATGTTGTCGTGTTTGTCCAGGGTTTTGTTTTTCTATAACACATGGATTAATTGGGCGGAGCGATAAACCGTTTAGCGTCTCTGCGTGGCAGACTATACCTTTACGATACTGTACAAATGTGCATGTTATGTTAATGTGTTAAGCGACGATAATTTTCATTACGCCGCCTGTCAATCAAGCTGGCAGGGGTCACAGAGATAAGCCAATCAGCGATCGTTATCAGTTTCACCCTAAGATGCCTGCGAAGCCCATCATTTACCTTAAATAAAACAATGGTGCAGAAGTAATTAAGATTGAAATTATTTTAATTTTATATAAATTTAAAGCTATTTAATCGGTATATTAAATTATTAATAAAGTTACCAGATATACTGACATATTGACATATCAAGTAAGTTAGTTTATTATACCAAAAGTGAATTGATTTCTACAAATGGAAATAATAAGTTTTGTAGTGGGTACAAAACATTTATCCTGGCTGTAGCACAAAGCATTGAAAAATAAAAACGTTTCAATAAATCCACAAATTTTGTCATTAGCTATTCATAATCACATAATAAACATATAATAAGGTCCCAGAATATCCAAAAGATATAACATTTTGTAGTTTATAACGTATAGCGTCAATAAAAACGCAGCCGTAAAAATGCAAATGTAATAAGTAAACACAATACAGTGAACGTTGAGAAAACGGGGCGCTGTGAATATCGGAACTCTTTAAATACCGGACAATTAATTTAGTCATTCATTAAAGGATTGCATGAAACATTGACAATACCGGAATCTGTAAAAACCGAGAATCGGACGGTTGAAAGGGGAAGATTAACAGTATGAAGTCAATTATATAGATAATTACCCTGACAATACCGGACGTCGAAGGTGTGAATAACCTTGCAATTGTCAATTGGTTGTTTGTAATTCGCCAACTGAGCGGTAACTAAATAGTAATTGTCTGATTTGTTTATTATGTCTCTTTTTACAGTTTGATTTACTTTGATTTATATTTCTTTCTTTAAAACATTAAAAAAGTGTATTATTTTTTATATTTCTGTTTAAATATTGACTAAATGACTATTGATACTGCATTATCTTTTCAGGACTTTACAACCGGATCATATATATTGTAAAATATTAATTTTGTAAACCTCTTATGTATTTTATTAATACCTGGTTAAATAAAGATATTTAAATTGAATTGAATTGTTTATTATGTCTCTTTTCACAGTTTGATTTACTGTAAAGCACATATGTTACCGTTTAATAGTTATGCCTAAATGCGCAGGTGAAATCGGTATGAATAAAAACACAGATTTTTTTTATAATGCGTTGCTTTTGTATATTAATTTCCGTATGTAGAAATTTATTGACTATTTGTGTAATAAACAAACTTACTCGGTCCGTCAATATGCCAGTTTATTTGGTAACTTTATAAATGAACTAATTAAATAGTTCTAAATTTACATAAAATTAAGTAGACAGAAAGCTTGTCTTAGGTAAATGGTGGACTTCGCAGGCATCTTAGCGTGAAACTGATAACGATCGCTGATTGGCTTATCTCCGTGGCCCCTGTCAGCTTGATTGACAGGCGGCGTTATGTCAATTTTCAATGACTGCATGTTTATATTTGATACAAAATAACTACTTGTACGGCCTTATGCTACGCACGCCTTACGGCAAACTTGTTTTTCATCCCTTATTACTTAATCGCTACGTCTTAAAAATCTGTATGACACCGATTAGATTACCATTTGAGCATATTACCGTTTAATCTTATAAATAATGTTTATTTTTGTTTGTTTGTTTTGAAAAATTTGCAGTACTAATTTTTCATCCGACCATGATAACAATAGAAAAATGAAACAATTTCCATTATTGGAATTGCTTGGTTTTATCCATTATATGAACAATATTAAAAATTTGTTTTCTATAAGGTTATTATTACAACGGAACGAAGTGATCAACATATTGTTTGTTTTTCGAAAAAAAAACCTTACCGCGGTATTTATATTTAATGAATTCAAATAAGTTATATACTTCAAATCCAGGAGGTTATATACTTCAAATCCAGGAGAGACTTGCCATTTAGCTTGTGAATTTGAATGCCAAAATAGACTGGATGAGACAGAAAATACAGATAGCAGACCGGCGAAGAGTACATCATAGCATTTTGGATTGTTTTATATTTAAATGAATTTTGGTGATTAAATCGTTACATATGATACTTTCCTGTATTCATTCCCGTCATATTCCAAGATAAAATGCCAATGCCTGTTTTGTTATAATTATTATTATTATTATTATTATTATTATTATTATTATTATTATTATTATTATTATTATTATTATTATTATTATTATTAATTTCTTCTTCTTCTTCTTATTATTATTATTATTAATATTATTATCATCAATATTATTAATTATTATCATTATTATTGTTATAATGATAATTTTTATTTTATTATTATTATTATTTTTATCATTATTATTTTTCTTATTACTATTACTATTATTATTATTATTATAAATTATTATTATTTCTTCTTCTTCTTCTTATTGTTAGCATTATTTTAATCATAATTATCATAATTATTATTATCATCGATATTATTATTAATTAATTTCATTATAATTATTTTTATTATCATTATCATTATTATTTTTATTATTATTATTGTTATTATTTATGTATATTATAATTATTATTTATCTATTATTATTCTTTTTATTATTATTATTATTATTATTATTAATACTATTTTATTATTAATATCTTTTTAATAATATTATTATTATTACTATTATTACTTTTTATTTCTTATTATAATTATTATTATTATAATTATTATTATTTTTATTATTTTTGTTATTAGATCTATTATTTATTCATTTATCTATTATTATTATTATTATTATTATTATTATTATTATTTTGTTGCATATTCCCTGCCATTTTATTTGATTTTTGGATTTTATTTTATTCGTATATTTTGTATTATATGTTAAAAGCGCCACACCTAAAAGATAGAACAAACTCCCATTTGCAAGGAATGGGAATTATCTCCCATTATAAGGAATTGGATTTTTTTCCCATTTATCAAAATAGGATTTTCTTCCCATTATTAAGATGGGTGAATTCACCCATTGGTGCGTTTCACCCATAATGAAAATGGGAGATTCTAAAAATATTTATATTTCGATCTATATTTTTAGGAAGGAATATCTTAAGTCAAGATTAGTGACTTTTTTTTTAAATAATGGTATATAATTTTTTTTAATTCTCCCGTGATTTTTTTCTCCCATTCTCGTAAAGAGGAAATGAAACCCCACGAAACTCCCACTGGGAGACCAAATCCCCAGTGGGGGAATCGAAAAACCCCATGGGACGACCAACTTTGAATGTCTCCCCTGCATTTAATTTTAAGGGTATCGTCATTTCAAAGGCCAGGTTTTACTTGACTCTATCTCTATTATTGACCGGTCTTTATATTTTTTCTCTAATCAATTTAAAAAAGGTAGCTGAGTTTGCGAAAATTCCGGATTTGCAAACTTATTCCGGAGGCTGTTTTTAGTAAAACATCAAATGATAAAATGCCGGACATTAACGAATTGTACGAACATTTCCGTAAAGTAAATTATGATGAAAGCCATAATACAGGACGCCCCGTTTATGAATCCAGAAACAGTGTATAATACCGAATCTCTAAATTGCCCGATAACAGCACAAGAAATTAACAAAGTTATAAGTAAGTGTAATAACTCAAAGGCTGCTTCTCCCAAGACAATATTTTAAACGAGTATCTCAAGAGTACGAAGCATCTAATGGTACCAATTTATTGTACATTTTTTAACCGAATTTTTTGACAGTGGCATTTTGCCAGATTCATGGTTACTTGGAACCATTAAACCCATATATAAAAAAAAGGATCACCCCTTAACCCTGAAAATTTTAGAGACCAATTACTATCCTTAGCTGTTTAGGTAAAGTTTTTACTGCTATCCTTAATGACCGATTGACAGCATTTCTTAAATACAAATAATATACTGAGAGAAAATCAAGCAGGGTTTAGAGCAAATTATTGTACATCGGACTACGTTTTCACTCTTAATTTTTAATAGATAAGCTACGTGCACAGAAAAGATAATTATTTTGTGCTTACATTGATTTTTCTCAAGCGTTTTGACAAAGTATGGAGGGCGGGCCTTTGGAGCAAACTTTTTAACAATGGTATACAGGGAAAACTTTATAATATAATTTACCAATATGTATGCCGACATAAAATCCTGTGTCTCTGTAAATGGTACAATGTCTCCTTTTTTTAAAAGTAAATGTGGAGTTCGGTCAAGGAGAAAATTTGTCTCCTGCACTTTTTTCCATCTACCTTAATGATCTCGAGACCTATTTAGAATCAAACAATACAGGCATTAAAATAGAGCAGACAGATCTTGGATCCGACCTTTACTTGAAACTTTTTATACTGTTATATGCCGATGATACTATTATAGTTAGTGACGACCCTGCTGCTTTTCAAAAACTTTTGGATGATTTTTATGATTATTGTGTAAAATGGAAACTTGAAATAAACATGGCAAAAACAAAAATTGTAATTTTCGGATCAAATAAAAAAACAATATCATTTTTCACAATTAACAAGGACCAATAGAAATGGTTAAGGAATACAAATACCTCGGGACTCTATTTACCCCGTCTGGGCAGTTTTCTTAGTACAAGAAAATACCTGTCTAACCAAGCTAATAAAGCCATGCATATTCTTTACTCTAGGATATTTAATCTTGATTTACCAATCGACTTACAGACAAAACTTTTTTAACGTATAATTGTGAAACATGGGGCTTTGAAAACCTTGACCTAAAGAAACTCATTCATAATAATTTTCTTAGAAAGATCACAAATAGTAAAAAAAGCACCCCTTTATATATGCTCTATGGAGAGTTAGCCGCTTACCCATTAGAAATAGTAATAAAAACTAGAATGATTAATTACTGGTGTAAACTGATGATGGGTAAGGAAAATAAAGTAGCCAGAATATGTTATGAAAACATGCTTAATTCAACGATTAACTTCAAATGGCTGCAACACATAAAAAATATTTTGAATTAATACTGGTTACACATATATATGGGAAAACCAAAATATATATTAATTTAAAGAATGTTAGTATTCTTATCAAGCGCAAATTTGTTAGACCAATTCTTACAAAACTGGAGCAATCAATTAACTAACTCGTCAAAGGGATTAAATTACCGTCTCTTTAAAACTGAATTAAATTTAGAACATTATTTGATTAATTTACCAAAAAACTTAAGATCGTCACTTTTCTACTTTAGAAACCGGAAATCATAGGTTGCCAATAGAAACAGGTAGATGGAGACAGTCATTTGTCCCTTACGAGGTACGTAAATGTCGCCACTGTCAGCTCAACGATTTAGGAGACGAATTCCATTTTCTCCCTTAAATGTCCTTTTTTCCAAGAGTTCAGAACAAAATTCATTTCCGAAATATTATTATACTCGACCAAATATTATCAAGTTTTCATCCTTAATGTGTTCAACTTCAAGAAAAGTTACTGATTAATATCGCCCGCTTTGTGCGCGAGATTATGAATACATTCAAAAGGGTAATCTACTGAAAACATACCTCTCAAGTTGCAAAGCTAGTAAATCCGTATAGAATTTAAAATCACAATCAATATACATCAGTCAAATGAAACCAGTTTTGTCCAAACATGACCTTTTTTATTTTGTATATGTCCCAACTAATCAAATCGCAACAAACATAGCACGTGACTTCCGAACGAGACGGTACTATTATTTATAATTTATCAACAAGCGCAATATCATGGAAATCGTGCCATCGTATCTACTATAGAAATACGCATTGTATTTATAGATTATAGCAAAAAATCCCACGGTAATTTTAAAAGAGGCTATTTATACAATCCACAGTAATTTTGTCGTAATTGTCTAAGTCAATATGACAATGCCATATATAAATATTTATGTATATTTTTCTTTTTTTATTTCATAATCTATTTTACTGTCCCCCTGAAAAAAATCATACTTAGTTCTAAGTTAAACCCACATACTGTTTGAAACTTTTATTGATTATATGTCATGTTGTTACTAATGTAAACTGACTGGAAAATAAAAGTGATTGTTGTTGTTGTTGTTGGTAGCAAAATGTGAAGAAGTAATTTGACATCCATGTAAAATGCTTAATCAATATAACTGTAATCATTGCTAATTGCTAAAAAAACACAGATGTGTAAGATGGTTAAATAAATTGACCAATGTGTAATTTTAATAAGAGGACTTAAGCGTTTTGGGAACATAAAATTAAAGTCATATAACCTGGCGCAAAATAAGCCTTGAAATATTGGCCATATTATGGTGCATTACTAATTAACAGAAATAGGGACCTGTACCAAGCTTTGATATGCAACAAAATAGATTATAAATATATGACTAAAACTAAATTTGTACAAATTCGAGTGCTTTATATTTAAAGGAATATCTTTTGCCATTTTTGTAACGGAATTCCTCTTTGTTTACAGTTTCAGAATGCATTTTGTTCTACTTTTGTAAGCCTTTAAACTTTAAGTATTTCTTATAGCAATAATTTAATGTTTTGTTAAAAAAGTTACGAAGCATTCTTAAGACTTGAGCATTAACTATTAATCAAACCAAACTTATTTGATTGCATTCTGTTATTTTTATATTGCAACGGATTCGATATCGAGGGTGTTATCTATAAGCTAAATATTACAAGTTAAACTAATCTAATACTGTATTACCAAAAATGTTAATTAACAATCGTTCGAAAATTCTAGGTCTATATTTTTGTCATTCTGCAATTTATTTTTGAAATTACTCCGAGAAAAATAATTTATCCTACTGCAAAAAAAAAATATTCCTGTCATTTTTCCAAGAAAGCAATTTAGTTATACATAAAATAATCTAAAATCCTCCTGAACATATTTCAATGCAATTTTATGCTCAAAATTGACACAATGTACAATGTACAAATGAAAGAATTAGGTCAAACGTCTTATCAGGTACAATGATCAGCACAATCATCAATAAGTTGCATTTCTCGTCAGACATTTTTACATCGTTCTTGTTTTGAACGATTTATCAATCACATTTCAAATGAACGGATTTAAAATCTTGATCTCAAATTTTATGGAAACAATTTCTTACCTTCAAATATTTTTGTTTTCTGATAAAATAATGCAATGAAACTGAGAGCAATATTTCCAGTTATGTTGCACTGACGAAAGATGTTAAAAATTTATATCATCACGAGGCTGTAAAACTACTAAAAAAAACGATTTTTACATTTTTTTTTTCATTGAAGACGGCAGTTTTAAAAAGAAGGTCCCATTGTAGTTTTATAAATTCAAAATATAACTCACCCAATTCACCTCATGTTTGCATTTTGATACAATTTTAATATGTTACTAATATTATTGTATGCTATCTTTTATTTTTTATTAAATTAATGAGATAGACAAACGTTTTTAGGGCTGAATATGAAATTTAAACTTGACACTTAATTTTCCGTCTCAAGCTGATAACTATATGTTATTTATAAGCAACAATTATACTAAAACAAAATATTAAAAGATGACATTTGATATCATTAAAGACATGATAAATAATATAAAATGATACTAAAATTGAGGTAATAATAAGTTCACCTTTTTTGCCTACAAGCTGTGACAATACCTCAAAAATGGCAGGTCTTAAAATATGATTTAATATTGAAAGTCTGAAAATAGTATTAAATACAGAGTAAATTGTACTCGTTTATCAATTGTTTTATCATTCCTAACATATATTGTAATATTTTCTAAAATACTTTAAATAGTTACGACTTATATTTTGACCATAGAAATACAATGAATGAGTAGTTAAAACTTTGTTTATGCAGCATTATTTTAGTTCGATGTGTAGGAAGCTACAAGCTTATAGGACACACTTTAGAACCGTTCCCGGAAACCAACCAGTATGAGCAATGCGTGTAAAGTTTCTTGCTTAAGGAAACAACGGCTTGCCCCTGATGGGGTTGAACCTATGCGGCTAGCCCGATCATTAGGTTATTTAGTCCGATGCTTTTAACCTTTAAAATGGTTGAAACTTAAAAGTCCCATGTATCAAGCGCTCCAAACAACTCCACATAACTGCATGTACACACAGATACGCACATACGCACCCGCACGCATATATTTATCACAGGAGTCCAATTTTTTATAATACGCAGTTATTAGTGTTACATTTTTATGTTTTACAATGCTCCAGTGAACCTGAACATAATAGAAATTTATACTGTGTGTAAGCCCATTACAGTATACACCAAAACAAAATAATATTTTCAAGCTATTAGCCTAATTTGTTTGATTTTCATGTGAAGTCTTAGTTTGGAAAATGATTGATTCCGTTTTAGTTAAGAGGTGATTGCTATGCATAAAGCTATTTTACAGTGCAGATATTTGTTTCTTATATAATCTTAAAATGATATTAAAAAACAAGCAACAACATGTTCAGATTTAAAGACAATATATAGACCATGAATGAAATTATTAATTACTTTGCTTTGAATTGGAGGGACGATAAGTTATCCATTTAATGTGTATAAAAGTAGAATTTTTAACATAAATAATAATAAATAATAATAATAAATAATATAAAATGATATAATAATGGGTTCTTTTTAATACGGCAAAGTTATAATGCTGTAATATTTTGTATATGTCAGACTGTGTTTTTTTCTGGAAACTATTTCTAGTTTTCTGATTCTTTTTAGATATATCTTGTTTTGGAATAATTGCTTTAATCGTGTGATCAGGAACACATTAGGAAAAACGAAAACATATTGCCTCATTGGGTATTGCACTTTATTTTCTCTTGCATCGTAGCCTACGCCACAAGTTGTGACAACTGTCAAGAACTATTTATATTTTAATTGTTCCGACAATCATAATTATACGTCAAATGTAAAATTAAATCATACTTTTACTTGACAATGGATAAACTTCTGTTCTCTAGGATTTAAGAGTATAAATTTAATACCCAGAACATTTTTTATTACTCTTTCTAAGCTCACTACATTATGCATTTGGGAAAATTTTAATAAATGGAAGTCCTGTCCATTTCCTATAGATATTAAACAATTTTAAAATGGTTTACCAACATAAATCCCCGTACGAATTTAATAGGCCTTGCCAAACGGCGGCTGCAACAGGTTATATAGTTTATGCAACAGATTATAGTCTATTCGTACTTCTGTGACATCAAATAATCATCTTCGTCTCCATGACTTTCGTTGGGCATAATATTGAAACCCCCGGGCTGTATTATTTGTCATAACCTGTTTTTCGCACTTAAAACCACCTTGAAATGCAATTATCGTGCTGAATTACTTCTATCCGTGATCTGCATGGATTTCTCTATTTAATGTAGCCTACAAGCCTTAGCAATTTAGTATGTAAAAATAATTCTGTGTAAAATGAGCGTAATAATCTTTTATGTATTGTTAAAATGGATAATAAGAATTGTTGTTTGAATAATTTGACTTATTATGCTTCTTTAATTCGGAATATTCACAAATCTAAATAAAAGTTTATCAGATTAGTAAGATCTGTTTCCTGTTGATACATAACGTGTTTTATTTTTGAAATTAAATTGAAATTGCAAATAGTATACTGCACTTTTTTGAGATCATATGTCTGCCTTCTAATAAATGAGAAAAGTGTGTTAGACTAAAGACATTTCACATGGCGTGATTTACCGCTGGGCTACCGCATGGTCTAAACCTTATTATTGTTTTCAGAATGATAAACCCTTTTCTTCTAGACATTCATTTAATGCAGTATTATCTGATTTTCCAATATAATACTGTCCCTAATCATTTTTATTTATATTATATTTGTGAAGGTCCATACAATGTTGGAAAAGAAGGTGCAGTTAAAACCAATAAACTATTTCCATTTTGTCATATTTATGGTTTAAAAATCTCATAACTAACTTGATAATTTGCTTTGTTCAAGTTATTTATTCAAAAACCAAATAGTACAATATGCCATTATGTGAGCATCATTTTCTATTTGCGAATTTGAACATTGTAATATTGATAATACAGAACTTGAATGCAACTTATGTATGGAAGATTTTCTTTAAAAAAATAATATCATTTAATAATTGTTTACACCAGAAAAAAAAACAACAACAACTACGAGTTTGGTAACATGGTTGGATTCTGTATGCATCCCCTATACCACAACCCCCCTGCGTCTGACAGGTGAATAAAATAAAAGAAATCTAAACTCTGAAAGGTTTATATTATTGAAAAAAAACATAACCATATGCTTATAGGTATAATTTTTAGCATAATTTATTAATTAACTTGGCTACAGAAACCTTTAGAAAACAAGTAACATAAAAGCCAGCCCATGTGTAACAGTATTTGCTTGTTTTCTTTCCTTCTTTTTGTTTTTTTTGTATGTGGTTGTTTTATTATTCTTGTCTTTTGACACAAGTATTTTTTTGAAGTTCGGTTTAATATTTAACAATAGGTCTAGTAGCATATAATATAAATGTTCTTCAAGCCATCTAACTTTAATAGAGCTCTAAAACAATTATTAATTAATTAGTATTGACTTAAAAACAACGCACGAAGTACCAATTCACATTCTTTATAAGGGCGTTTTCAAAGAATCAAATAAGGTTTTCGAACCAAGCTATACCAAGAAACATTGAAACATCTCTCAACCGAAAAATTACACTTGCTTGCTTCCATTCCAAAAGATTCAAATTATTCATTCTGTTTATGAATATAATTGTTTAAGTACAAAATTAACATAAACACTGCTACTGTTAACTTACGAGAAATCCGGAATTGTGAACAACTTAAATTGATGAATTTGACATTATAATTTATTTTCTTTACTGACAATGAACACCAAAGATGCACACATTACCAGTCAATTCCTATAAACAATTAAGATGTCTCAAAATGATCTTCTATTACATTTTATGAATATTATACTAACAATTCTGTTCTTCAAAAACTCATTTTTTTATTCGTTTTCATATTCATCATCCAAAGGTACAAATATGTGCTTGATATGAAACCCGCCTAATCCATCCCTGTATAATTTATATCTATGTATACAAGAACATGGAAACAAAATAATAGTAAAAATATATCATACTTCCAGCTTCGTAATTAATCAAAAACGAACTTAAGATATTCATAAAATGATGCATTTGGAATACTAATATTCAGCCATCATATATAGTCTTTTACTATGGATTAAATGCGGAAACACCTGAACTGTGTCAAGAACGTTATTAGAATTTACGTATAAGGTTTTCTCAATCTTATTATAAAACACATACAGACCACAAACCCCAGGCAATCCTGAAGAAATTAAAGTCCTCCAAAAAATTTTTTCGCATTCCTTTAATTTTAAACATAATTTCTCTTTCAAAAACTCATTATTTTTTAAACTTCGTTTTCATATCATTATCAAATGAGGTAAACTATCTCTAATATCTAATACCTTTGTAAAAAAGGCAAGGACGTGTAAGAGCAATATATACCTTTTAATAATTTCATTGCTTTCTGTGCGTAGATAATAAAACACGTAATTTAAGAGATGTAAAAAGAGATAGTAATTGGAATATTACTTAAGACTTTTTTTCGGTATCATTAAAACATCTAAAAATCACGTACAGCCAAAGTGTCTTTTAACCTGCGCAATTTCTTATATAAATATAGCAATTTCCCATTTTTAGAAATTGTCTATTGTCATTTTATCATAATAATATTTTTATGATATAAATGAAAAAATAGAAGAAAAGCTTTGCGGACCACTTGTAGCAAAAGTTTATCGCTGTCACTTCAAGCAGGATTAAGAAAGATTTAGATTAAATAACTATAAAATATGTCTTAAAAATACTTGTGAAACAGTTTCAAATGAACATGAATTCATATAAGGTGTAAAAAGAATTGAAAATTATAAAACTTTATTCACTGAAAATTTTTATCCCACAAATGCAGAGATATAAGAGAGATACAACTAAAACGTTTTAGTAAACAAGTTGAAACAATATTCAAATAAAGTCTTATTCAAATTTCTAGAAATGTAATTGTTTTATTCTTTTAATCGAATTAAACTTAAGAAATACATCCAATATCTCATTACATAAAAGGGCAATTGTGTGCATTGCCGTTCACACATATTGCGAAACACTTCTGAAATATAAAAACCCAATTTCGCACACGAATTATGGTTCATCATTCAATAAGCTATATATTCTCGATTCTGACAATGCTTGTTTTTCTTTCTTAATTACAACGTGTATTTTTTCTGTAATTTATGTACATTTAAACATGATATTCTATTGAAGATGATGAGGCCATAGGACTCAGTTTCATAATAACAAAACTAATAATCAAACTTAATACAATTATATAAACCATTAACCCAACATTAGATATTTTGTTTACCAACTATTTCCCAAAATTACAAATCTAAAAATGAACGCTAAGATATTGGAAACCCCCTAAACAAGCCTGTAAATTAAATCTCTTATCATAGTCGGTTTATAACATAATCGTTTTTTAAATTATTAAAAAACCACAACACATTTTACAATTAACCGGCGTTCTATTTTATGAAGCACCTTTAAGTGCTTATGAACTTTGTATTTGATCTTATCAGTTTACATTCAGGAGCTTTCATAACCTCTGATCCCCTTTTAAAAATTCCATTTGAGTGTCTACTTATTTGTTTTCGATGAGACTTAATATAAAAACGTATTGAGACCACATTAAGACAGTATCCTTCTATATCGGACCAAGTACGATTGAAAATTAATGGCTAAAATCTCGCCTTTACTTACGACATAACTAAACGTCTAAATGCATCTTTTCCACCCATTATATACCGGTAAGAATGAAAAAAATATTAAATTCGCGGAAAAATAAATCATAGTTTGTCTTATTCTTGTATCATGATTGCTGACAGCATTACAGGACTTGCCTCCAACCTGATTAGGTAATATCCATTGTTTTCTCGTTCAGGCCACACACACTCTTTTACTTGGGGACCAATTAAATGCCGATTTTCATGAAATAGAACGGAAGTGTCACAATGGGGGTTCTATGATAACCGCCGTATGAACATATCTGCCGATGTTCAGCAGATGTCAAATCAATTTTGTCATGTCATGGTTTTAAATGTTAAATTGTTCATGTTTTAAATCGTTATATCCTGGTGCTAGACGGTATGTTGCACTTACAGTTACCGCGTCCCACTTTACAGGCTCAATCACGACCGTAGCATGCAAACATTTCAATTGCCGTTACCGTCCTCGGTCCAATATGTTAACATGCCGGTGAATATCACATCAATTCCAACGCCACAATAAGTCAATAAGTGCATTATATAATTCAATTGTTAATTGTCTTCATTTAGTTTTTGATCAGAAAAATAAAATGGGAAAAAAATTTACAGGTACAAAATCTTTTTTGACAATGGACAGTTCAAGTTGAATTCACAGGCATTCAATTTCTGATTTTGCATTTACATGGAAAGTTATGACATAAGTTGTATGTGAAGAATGATTATCCCAATTTAAATGAAAAAGAACGATAATTGATTTCGTCTTATATACAATATTAATGCTTTAAAAAGATCTCACCTATACCAGTTTTTCTGTTAAAATCAGTCCTATTTAAAGAGACAATCTTGTTTGTAAAGATACCATATTTGAACTTGAAATAAGTTTAGGGCGCGCCAATAGGCCCGCTTTTTGAGCGATTACTCCAAACTTGCAGTGTAAAAGGTGTAAGAAATATATATTGAACAACTTATTATTCATAAAACGTACATTTTATTCACATACATACATGTATTAAAATGCATTAAACTAAAAGTGAGTTGACTATTTATTTGTCTCCAAGATAAAATAAGAAGTAGAAGATTATGTAATACAAATTTATCCGCATTTCGAATAATATGGAGCTTGTTTCAATGTATTTTTTCGCCGAAATAATGCTTACGTTAAACATCAATACCATTATCTTCATATTCAATTCCTACATATATAACAATAACGTTATTGAAACATCTTATGAACTGAATGCTTTAATTAAATTAATCCAATTGCCTCCACATCATATTAACATTCCCGATTATTAAAGCCAATATGTTTTGACCACATATTAAGCAATTACTGCTTAAATATTCAAGATAAACCATTAATTGTGGAACTGTATAAAAATGAGAATTCGACCCCTTCAAATGACAATAAAATCCTTTCTTTAACTTTTTCGCCGAGAAACAGAACACAGCCCAAGAACAAAACTCCCTATTGTATTGTTGTTATCGTCACGTCCGCGGCAGTATCTGTTTTTCAAACATTTATCTAAAAAACTAACAATCTCACTGGTGAAAAAACTAGGATCTACTCACATCCTTATATTACTTCATCATCTAGCCTATCAATTAAATCAAGAATGTATTTTGCAGAACAGTATAAGAAACAAATAATCAAATTCACCACTCATTGTCAATATAAAGTCCAATGTAAAAATACCGCACAGCAACCGTGACGTTCTGATCGAACAACCTGGGCGCACTATTTTACTGTCAAAAGAAGTTGCTTATATTTAAACTGTGACATTCATTAACAATCTATATCAACACCCTTTATTGGTTATCTATATCAACTTAAAGAATTTATATACTACTATGAAAACCTTTTACATTTAGTAGGATTTAAATACTATTATTCGCCCCGTTTAATCATAATAGCATATTCGTTGTTGCATGTTCTTAATTGCATTTATTGACTTCGTAGGAGACGTGGTAAAAATATCACCGATGTATATTAAAAATGTGAAAAGTGTCTTAATTACATGACTTCATTAAATCAGGCATTGTGGAGAGTAACGGGCAATGACTCGTCTAAGTGGTGCGACCAAGTGGGTTTTTATTTCTTTCTTTATTTCTTGGATTACCATCCTTCTTAACAAATAAATCTTCTCCCTACACACTCTGTTAAGAATTTTCTCAATATCTAACTTCAACCTTACATTAGATGGGGTAATGACATCACACGCACTCAGCCATTCAAAACATGCCCACCTACTTTAAAATCGGTGTTTTACCCGATTTAAATTTTTTATCAAGGGGTTTAATATTTTTTTACGCGGGAAAATTTGCAATTTATTTTTTCCCAAAATTTAAATACGACCAACGGGTGTTTTGGGTTTTCAAAAAAAAAAAATTTAAAAATTTTTTGCCCCTCTTTAAAATTTTTATTAAAAACCAAATGTAAATGTTTCCCCTTTTTGGTCTCTGTCAAAAAATGCCCCGCCTTAGGCACGTGCATTTTTTTACAAAAAAGTTTTACAAAAGTATTTATGTTTTTTATGAGCATTCCCAAGTTTTCCCCTCAAAAAATTAAAACCCTTAATTTTCAAAAAACCAGGGGTTGGCCATGTTCCCCTTTAAAAGGTGATCAAATATTCCTTCTTTTACTCATATAACAATTTTAACACTTTAGGACCCTTGTTTTTTAGCAAAAAAAAATTTTAAAGGCAGATTTCGACTGGTATCATTTATTTAAAAAACCCAAAGAAATTTAAATTGAGCCCAAAAAATCTTCTTTAAAAAACCCTTTGGGAAAAACTTTTTAAAAAATTTTTAAAAATTAACTTCAATGCAAAAGTTTGGTCTGCTGAATTTTTTAAAAAACACAAATGCTAAAAACATAAATTTTTATTAAGGGTTTCCTTTTCCAAAAAAATTTCAAAAATTTTTCCCAGGGGGTGTAATGCTTTTTTTTTTCCAAACGAAACCAAACATTTTTACCCTAAAAAAAGGGAAATCAATATACTTTTCCTTTACTTTTATTTTATTTTATGATTCCCCTTGAATGCACCAAACAAATTTTCTTTCCTTTAATGTTTCAAAATATGCCCCCTTTATTTTTAAAAAGAACCATAAAACAACTTGGGTTATCCAAATTTTATAAAAATTTATTAGGACCCAAAAGGCCAAATAAACTTTTTAAACATTAAAAAACCCCAGGAAAAAAAAAGAAAAAATGTTTAGGGATTTTTTTATAAATGTTTTTCCACTCGCAAAGTCAGTTTTAACCTTTTTAAAATTTGGTTGATTGTTTAAAATTTCAAATCGTTTCCCACGGGGCCCATAGCTTTTTTGATCCAAAAAAAAAAAAAGGGAACTATAAAATTATTTTTTGTCGACCCCCAAAAGTTTTTTTTTAAAAAATCAAAAATATAAAAAAAAAAAGGACAACCATTATTTCAACCTTTTTTTTCCTGGTCAAGACAATTAAAATTTTAATTTTGACCAATCGTATAATCAGACGACATTATTAATCCCAAACCCATCCCCCAGAACCTTAAAAAACATTTTTTACCAAAAAATCATTTCCCCCAAAATTGGATTGCCCGGGGTCGTCATTAAAAAAGCCCATTGGAACGGTTTTTTAAACCGTGTCGTATTTTCCTAAATTTGTTTTGTTTTTCTTTGGGTTTTCTTTTTTTTTTCGCTTTTTTTTTTTTCTACCCCCTTTTTTCGATAGTTTAAAAAAATTTTTTTCAGGCAAATGCTTACACTCAAAATAAATTAAAATATAATGAAGGTAAAAACCCGCAACAACCCTAAAACACTTCCATAATCTATCTAAGATACGTTTCTTTTCTATTTTATTTAAAGAAAATTTTTGTTTTGTTTCCCAAAAATTTAAGGGTAAAAACAAAATTCCCAACCCAACCCACCATTTCTAAAAATTTTTTTTTTTAAACTCTTATAGAACTTTTTGGGGTTAAATTCATTTCAGGGATTTCCCCTCTTTTCAATGGGTTTTGGCCCCGACATTTAATTGGGCCCCCTTTTACTGATGACTATTTTCTCCTAAATTTTTTTAAAATTTTTCACTCATTATTTTAAAAGGGTAAATCACTATTTTGGCTCTTTTCGGGACACTTTTATTTCTCCGCACAAGCACAAGTCGTACTACGACCCAAGGGAAATTTTTAAATTTAAAAAAAATTAAATTTCTTCATCTCTAATTGAACACCGCTTTCGTCTGAATCAAAGAAAATAAAATATAAAGAAACCCATCAAAACACCCTTTTTTTGAAAAGGCCTTAGGGCAATCTTAAAAAATATTTTAAATTTTTTGTTTTAGTATAAAATTTACATTTTTACACCGCATCTGACAGAAAGACTTACACAATTTTTTAAAACATGTATAATCTATTTTTTTTCTAAAAAATTAAAACCGTTTCAGCACCCTTTTTCTAATTTGTAATATAACGTAACTTAAACTTTAAAAATTTTTTACGGGTTGTCGCAATTTTTAAACCTTCTTTTAAAATTTCAAATTTTAACTTTTTCAAAAAACACTTATACGACGCTATGTCAAATCTATAATATTTCACCCTGTTTAGGGCTATTAAGTCAGAATATAACGATCAAATAAAGAATTTCAATTAAAAATATTATAAAGTTTTTTTATATGGGCAGTCAAAATATCTTATCACGATATTTTTAAACTAACCTTAAAAAAAAACAAACTGGGTAACTTTTTTAAAACTATTTCTTTCCGAGCTTTAAACAAAATCATGATTTCAAAGTCGGCCCCCGAGTGGGACTGGAAGTTCCCAGAAATTTTGACTAAAAAGAAATACGAGTACCCCTTTAAAGGAAAAGAGAGAAACTAAAACCGTTCCCCCGGGGTCTCCCTTTTAAAAATATATCTAGTTTACGCGCCCACACTGTAACCGTCTTTGCGTCTAATACCCTCTTAAACGATCTTAAACTTTTTGGGGCGTCAAACCTAAATGATTTTTTCCGGGACTGTTGATGTACATCAGAAATTTTTGCCCCAAATTAAGTTTAGATAAGCTTAACCTATCTTTATCTCCCTGTAGGCGTGAAAAAAGCCCGACAAAACACTCTTATAGGAAAAAAGGGACGAAGAATTAAAAAAATTGAATATAAGCATTTTAACAAATTGGGGTCTGGATCCAAGCATTTTTCGCTGTCGATCATTCTGAGCTAGGGATTTAACTTTTCTGACATTTTAAATTTTTTATATACGGGGATAAAAAATCAAAAA
>NW_026860569.1:0-60109 GCF_026571515.1 Ruditapes philippinarum | reverse complement strand
AAGAAATTATGGTTATAATCCTATTTTAAATTGTTTGTTATCAAAATTTATGTTCCCGGCCGGTACAGAAACAATTCAAATCATATTTTTAAAATGAATTCTTTCTGATTAATATTTTTTAATTTAAAACCTAAAAAAGGTGTTTAAGAATTATTTTGTAATAAAAGAAGTTCCGCCCGGCAGAAAACAGAATCAACTTATGGTATATACCTACTGTTAAAAATTGAGTTATCATACTAATGTTCCCCGGCAGAACAATTTCAAATCAATTTTATTAAATGATATCAAATACCATTAGAGAGGAGTTAATTTGATTAAACCTAAAAGGGTTTTAAGATTTTTCTTTAATAAACAACAAACAACAGAATCACTCTATGGTATATCCTATTTAAAATTGATGTTATCATACTAATGTTCGCCGGCAGAAAACAATTTTCAAAATAATTTTATTAAATGATATTCTTTCTGAGTTATATTTTTGATTAAACCTAAAAGGTTGTTAAGATTTTTCTTGTAATAAATAAATGTTCCGCCGGCAGAACAGAATCACTTATGGTTATATCCTATGTTTAAATTGATGTTATCAAATGTATGTTCCGCCGGCAGAACAATTTCAAATCAATTTTATTAAATGATATTCTTTCTGAGTTATATTTTTGATTAAACCTTAAAAGGTTGTTAAGATTATTTTTGTAATAAATATTAGTTCCGCCGGCAGAACAGAATCACTTATTGTTATATCCTATGTTAAAATTGATGTTATCATACTAATGTTCCACCGGCAGAACAATTTCAAATCAATTTTATTGAATGATATTCTTTCTGAGTTATATTTTTGATTAAACCTAAAAGGTTGTTAAGATTTTCCTTGTAATAAATAAAAATGTTCCGCCAGGCAGGAACAGAATCACTTAATGGTTTTATATCCTAATGTTTAAATTGATGTTTATCATCTCTAATGTTCCGCCGGCAGAACAATTCAAATCAATTTTATTAAATGATATTCTTTCCTGAGTTATATTTTTGAATTAAACCTAAAAGGTTGTTAGATTTTTTCTTGTGATAAATAAATGTTGTCCGCCGCCGGCAGAACAGAATCACTTATGGTTATATCCTATGTTAAATTGATGTTATCATACTTTTGTTCCGCCGGCAGAACAATTCAAATCAATTTTATTAAATGATATTCTTTCTGAATTATATTTTTGATTAAACCTAAAAAGGTTGTTAAGATTTTTCTTGTAATAAATAAATGTTCCGCCGGCAGAACAGAATACTTTATGGTTATATCCTATGTTAAAATTGATGTTATCATACTTTTGTTCCGCCGGCAGAACAATTTCAAATCAATTTTATTAAATGATATTCTTTCTGAGTTATATTTTTGATTAAACCTTTAAAGGTTGTTAAGAATTTTGATATGTTGTTATAAGTAAATGTTCCGGCGGCGGAACAGGATTTTTTATGGTTCTATCTTATTTTTGCATTCATATGGACTGGAATCATATTTCTGTTCTGCTGGCGGAACAATTCCAATGAGTTCTTTTATTTGATTTTTACTTTAAGAAATGCATTTGTTACAAAATCTTGCAAAGGTTGTTTAGAATTGAGGTATGTTGTAATTAATAAATGTTCCGCCGGCAGAACAGAATCACTTATGTGTATAACCTAGTACGTTTTAATACATGTTTTCATACTTATGTTCTGCTGGCGGAACAATTTAAGACTGAACTATTTTGTAAAATAGCTTAATTTATTTTTTATTTAATGTTCCCGCCGGCAGAACATTTAGCATTTTTGGATTCCTGCTATCACAACAGAAAGAAACTGTTAAATGTTCTGCTGGCGGAACAAATCATGATTTATTTGTGATAATATGCTGTATTTTTATAACAAAATGAAATAAATTTTGTGTTAAATATATTTTCAGATGTACTTTTTGTTGTTTTTCCCTTAAAATACATCTTAAAATATCCACTAAAATAGCTGAAAATGGCATTTTTAATTGGGAATCTGTGGATAATCCCTTTTTAAAATGGATGGAGTTTTATATACTTTTTCCTTTTTTTGTTGAACTTTTGATCTAAAACTTACTTGATAACATAGAAATAAAGTATTACTCTCATAAGTTATTTCTGGGCTTTACGCTGTTATTGTATGTTGACTATTAAAAAGTAAAAAGCCTAGTTGGTATTGTTACATGTAGGCTGATTCTTACCACGAGTTTAATCCAGATTTCCCATGAAATCAATGGTTAATGATAAGTTATAGAAAGAAAGTGGGCGTCACATTCGTATTATACAATTTTATATTTACATCAATGTTAAAAGAAAATAAGATTTATATAAAACGTATGACATTAAGATTGAAATTTGTTAACCCTATCTTTTTGGCTGGTAAATAAATCTTGCCGTTCTTATGATCTGTTCTATTTTATTTCATTTTAAGTGTATAACCCAGTAATGCACTTACTGAAAATGATGTCAAGTTTATGACGCTGATAAAGTAAGCATAGCCTTTTATTCCATACAAGTTTACAAAATGTTTCACCAATTCAATACTTATTTTAAATGTTTATGATTTAATTTAGAACAATATTGTAAATTTCTAAATATTATTTACGTATAAAGGAAAGAGATACTAGTTTAAAGAATTATCACCTGACATTTTAGTTAAACTACAATTACTTTGTAAACGATGAAATCAAACACTAGAACATCTAAAAGCAGAACAATTTCAATACAACCGAAGATCCAATCAACAACAATTGCGTTGCGTGCTCAAATCATTAATATTATCTTCTTACATGTGCTTCACATGATTAAGTTCATTTTAATGAAACACGATGTATAAACGGTTGTACTTTATCACTTTATTACAAAATGCATGACAGTATATTGAATATTTTAGATCAAAATAAACGTTTTGAAAATTATATGGATACAATTGTATATAAACAGTATCGCAATGTATGTTTGATTGTCCATCCGTGCTGTCAA
Organism: Ruditapes philippinarum; assembly: GCF_026571515.1. Lineage (NCBI taxonomy): Eukaryota > Metazoa > Mollusca > Bivalvia > Venerida > Veneridae > Ruditapes > Ruditapes philippinarum. Next base: position 57,110 of record NW_026860569.1, on the reverse strand, counting down.
CACATTCCTCAGTAAAGTTTGAAAATACTGTTTATCATGTAAATAATTCTTTATTATAAAATCTTGGTTCTGAACAATTCACAAATATCAATAATTATTATTGATGAAATTATGATGCAATTGTTTTTCAATATTTTTCCCGTAGTTAAATATATGTTTTCGCTTAATTATTTCAGTTATCATACTTTAACATAATAAAAAGTTTAATTAATTCTGCTGAGGTACAATGTCATTCACTGCTATTCGTCTAATTGTAACCTCTGGATACATAAATATTATAAAATTATGCATTTTTCTTCATACATTATAACTGTACCAATTCTTTGAATTGTAAATAAAATTACAAACTATGTCACTAAGACTGTTTTCCGATTAAAAGCATTTTATTCTAAGAAAAATGAACATTCAAAACTATTTTTTAACACTAATAAGTATTAATTTTATAATAATTTATATTAAATATTTACGAGAAGTTGGAATATATCTTTGTTTGTTCGTATGAATTATTTAGGCTATTTTGACGGAACCGAAACTGTTTAACTTGTTAACTGGCATTCGAAGTCAATGTGAAATTAATTTCCCCAAATGCTTCAATATTATAACAGTTTGATTATTTTTGTAAGGATATAGAAAGTGAAATCCGATTTATATTGTAAATGGCATATAGCTAAATAAAAATGCAAATTTAAGGAATTTAAGGGGCAAAAAATTTACATGTTTAAACAATGCAAAATAATCACAGTATAACAAAACAATTATGAAGAATACTTAAAATTGTTTAAATAGTATCTAATTACTAGAATACAGGGGTGCTAGTGTGTTTATATTACCTCCATGTTTATAAATGCCATATGATAATTGTACATGTTTATTAAAATTTCTAAAATGACAATATGTCCAATGTCAAACAAACGAGGTTTAAACTTATGTGAGATACTCAAAATTATGACCATACAAATAACTTCATTTTGTTAATTATTGAAAAAGAAATAAGGAAATGCCAGTCATTAATCAAGGTGCGCATAAAAAAATAAAGAATAACAGACAAGTCAAAGTATTCTGTCTCTATGATTAATTTTATTTCAATATATATTTTTGGACATCTATCGTGTCTATCCCAAAAAGATATAATTTTACTGTTTTATGTATTCTTTTTATGGCTATTTATTGGATGAAATTATATATTTGTGTATACACGTGTATTCAAAATGTGCCATCTATCTATTTATAGTTTAATTGATCCAATGCTTTATCGATGTATTGTTCATGGACTTTATATGAATTATTCCATAATGAAGTTTCTTCGTCTTTTAATTACATTTATACCACTACAAGTACTATTACGTAATAAACGGACATAAGTGTGAGCACAATAGTTTATGTGGAACATTATATGAAGAGTAAATCTATAGTGCACAAATATATGTCAGAAAAGAAATTCCGGTCACAAATGACTGTCTTCACTTAAAGAAAGCCACGAAAGAGCGTTAATTTACCATAGAACGAGAAGCCCAGATGGCAATTTGGTTCATGCATTTGACAGAACAAGAAGATAAAATAAGGTGTGGCAAAATTAAGAAATAGTTAAAATAGAGAAATTAAGAATCCCTAAGAAAGCCCAAAACGGCACAATGGACCAATGTTGGCAGGCTAGGTTTGATATTGCGCTGTTCATAGACGAGGTACCTGGAATGTCCAAGTTACCGTTCACGCCCTAGCACCGGTTATTTCCTTTATTTCCTAGAACACGTCATTGATTTCTTTGAATTAATATATACATATAACATGCTTAAATTATTAAATAAATGTTAGATGTTTCGAGGTAAAAACATTTTTTAATGAATTAGGATCCGATATTTAGAGGACTATAAATTATCTTGAAGGGTGCGTATAATTAGTATTTCAGATTTTAATGTTTCCTCCCAACAGAGTTGCAATTTTGCAAGACCTATCATTTCCTTTAATACCGTTTTACGCGACAGGGATTCAATCACGTATAATTAGTTAAGACAGTGGTCAATTTGAAACAAGACATTGAAATCATATTACTGCACAATCCTCTTAAAGTTAAACGCATCTTATATTGATTCCTACTTAACTGATACCTTTCAATATTTCTTATAGGCGGTGAAAAATACAATCTTAGGTATTATGTTCACTTATATGGTTAGACAATTATAAAATACTAGAGTTGTATGTCATATAATAGGTCATAACGGAAAATAATATTCCAAATCAATTACGAAGACACAGTGTAAGCTAAAGCAGCTGATTGTTTTATGCATTTTTTTTACTGAAACTATGATCATATAAAATAAAAGAATAAAAAAAAGTTTTTATAATTTTGACAATTAAAAAATAAATTGTATATTCGTTTTGAATGCTGCAACTTAAATTGATCAATATCATGTGAAAGAAAACATCAATAATGACAAATCCAATATTGATAATGAACAAAAAGGACAAAAGTCAGAACAGTTAGTTCTTAACAAATAATTATGTATGTTAGCTCTTCAGAGTGTTTCTTTGTTTCGTTACTTGTCAATTTTGTAAAATGAAAAAGGGGCCACGGTATCAAATGATAATAAACTACAGCAAATAAACACTTTAAAAGCATACATAAGTCATAATTTCAACTACAGTTCTGCTCAAATGGCTGCCATATGCCTTATGTAAAAACAACATCTAAGATTTGATTGCCCTAAATGACTCTTAATGCAAAAACTGATACTGAGACCAATGTTTTTTTTATTACTAGATCACATTTCCAATGAAAGACAAACAAACAAACAAGCAAAGAACAAACACCTATTTTCATACAAAATAGATAGAAATGATAAAATTAAGCAAGCATTTTTTAGCTTTTTTTATAAAAGTAATGACTGCCCATTATTTAGGCATTGAATTTATTGCGGTTTTTTTAAAAATTTTTTTCGCAAAATAAAAATTAAATGCACAATTTTTTAAAGGGTCAATCCCAAAAACTTTTTTAAAATTTCCCCTGAAACACTGTAAGCATTTAAATATCATAAAATCTCGTGAAAATTCATCTCGCAGTGTGAATAATCCCAAAATTTTAAACTTTACTGCAAAAAAAAAAAATTTTTAAGGGCCCCCCCGGATCAAATATTTTTTAAAACTTTTAAAAAATAGTACATAGTCGTCTTTTTTTTGAAATTTTTAAATAGTTTATTTTTAAAAAAACCCTTTTATTTTAAAGCCATAACCCAAACCATAAAATAGCAGCAAACCCCATGGCTAAAAAAAACTAATTAGGGTCAAAAAAATTTTTTTTCGCAAAAAAAAATTTGTATGACGGGGGATAAAATTTAAAAAAAGGGTATTACTAAAAAAACCTTTTGGAAACGTTTTTGTCAAATTGTTTGTTTATTTTTAATTATGTTTGGGTTTTAATTAATAAAAAAAATTCGGGCCCATAGGTGTCAGATATTTAGTTTTTAAAAGGGAAAAAAGTGTCAAATTCTATTTTTCCCAATTGATTAAACTTCCCAAAATGAAAGATTTTGTAAAAACATTTTTGTTTTTTTTAAAGCTGTTTATAAATATAAAATGAATTAGGGAATTTTCAGCTAATTGGAAGGGGAAATTTTTTATAAAAAAATTTTTAAACCCCGTTCCGTCAAAAACGAAGAACTCAAAATTTAAAAAGGTTTTTTTTTAATTGCTTTTTTTTAAAAAAAATTTCAAGAAGTGGACCAAAACCAAAAATTGTAAAAAAATTTTTATTTTTAAAAGTCATTTTTTAAAATTTAAGCGGGTCTCTTTCTAAAAAGATCCTTTTTTAAAAAACAAAAAACACTTTTTAATTTGGGTTTTAAACAAAAATTTGTTTTAAAGTTTTGTTTTTTTCCATGCTTTTTCCTTTTCCCCTAAATAATTTCTTTAAAAAATTTCAAATCATATGAATTAAAAAAACCCAAACCCTTTTCTTTGGTAAACTTGTCAAAATTTTTTTTTTAAATAATTATTCCCGGGCAGATAAAATTAAAAGGAACGATAATAAAGATTTTTTTATACTTTTCTCCAAGAAAATTCAAAAACTTTAAAAGGGGAACCCCTTATATTTTGTAAATTGGGAAAAGTATTCTCGTCTAAGAGGCAACAAGATAAAATTTAAAACAAGGGTTTTTTTAGGAAAGGAGAAGAATCAGAAAAATTTAAAAAAGGGTAAATATGATAATACTTTATTTTTTGAAAAATTCAACAAAATTTTTTTTGTAGTCTTTAATTATATTTGGGTCCTTTCAACTTCATAGTCAAAAGGGCTATGGGGAAAATTTTAAAGCTATGAAAAAATAAAAATTTTTTTCCAAATTTTAAAAACCAAATATTTTGTCCCCCTTTTCCTTTTCACTAAAATTTTTGAGGGCTTTGTTCCTAAAACAAAATTTATTTTTGGGTGCAATAGGGGGTTTTTCCCAAAATTTCAAGGATATATAAAAGCCAAGAGAGGGGGGGTTTTTTTGAAATTTTCCCTATCCCCAAAAAGGAAACATTGCCTTTAAAAAGTGTATTTTTTTGTAGTTTCAAAAAACCCATTTCTTAAGTTAGCACCCGGGGCCAAAAAAAGTAAAAAATTTCCCAAGATGGCCGCCAATAGGGGCCCCAAAAATTAAAAAAATATCATATTTTTTTGTTTTTTTTGTTTTTTTAAAAAACAGATTTTTAAAAATATTTAAAATTGGGGCACAATTTTAAAGATAAAAAAATGGAGATTTATGATTCGGGTCAAGAAAAAATGAAAAATTAAATATGGAAAACTTTAAAAATCACAAATTAATTTCCCAAAAAAGTTGAAAAAATACATTTTTGGGAAAATATGATTTTTTCTTTTTTTCCGTTTTTACACAATAAAAACGAAAAGGGTTTTAAGGGGTGTGTATTTTTTAAAAATTTTAAAACAAGATTAAACAATTTAACAAAAAAAAATTTTTAATTTTCATTTTCCCTTGGGCATTTAAAGAAGTAAAATTTTAAAAAGTGGTTGGGTAAATTACCCGTTTTTTTTAAAAATTACAATGAAAAAAACCCTTGGCCCTTTATTTTTATAATTTCTTTTTTAATTATAGAAATTTTTTTTAAAAAATTGGGTTGTTCGTTATAAAATTTGAAACTTTTTTTTGATAAGTTAAGGTTTTAAAAATTTTCCAATTAAACCCGGGCGCATTTTAACAGAAAGAGAAAAGGTTTCCCAAAAAAAGTGGGGGGTAAAAAAAACCCCCCAAAAAAGCGCGTTCAAAATATATAAGCCCAAAAACCTGCCGTTATTTTTTAAAATTTTAGGGGCCCAAAAATTTAAAAATTTTAATTAAAAATTTTGTAAGATATATAAATAACTGTATTCTTTTATAAAAGAAAAACATCCGTCACAGAACCTTTAAGATTAATCACAATTAACCCAAAAATTTAAATATTTAAAAAAACATTTTTTTGTGCATTTGGTTGCCTTTGTATATTCTTTTTGAACAAAGTAAAAATATTGTCTACATAATTTGTTGTTTTAGCTGATTATAGCTGTATTAGTTTGATCAATAAAACATTACAAAAGAATTACACAGAGGGGATACGTTTAAAATGGGGTCCACATAAAACTTTCAAAATTAAAGTGCCTAATAGAAAATTTTTTTAACAAGTCATGTTCTGCCATTTCCCCTTGTGGAACAATATATATCAAGTAAAATTATTAAAACGATGCACCCTAGCATAGTAATATTTTGGTACCAAACAAAACTTTTGATTCAGAATATTTCTGTGAAATCTATCAAAATCTTACTGAATATTTTTGAAATAAAAAAGTTTGGAAAGCTGCACTCCCTATTGTTGGTCAAGTTATAATGGTCCTTACTAAAGAACGCCTGAATATAATGATGTTATGTTTTTTAATACTGTGTTATATCTAATAGTGTATGGTGTAAAAACTTATCAAATCTTATATGTGTTTACTAAAAAAATGGGTTTTTTATGGTAGAAAAGAGGCTGTATAGCAAAAATACAATTATTTTTCAAATTTCTGTAGATTAATCTTAATTTATTAAGAAAAAAAAACATCATTTAAATGTTTTATTTATCATTATTAATTCACACAAAAAATGTATAAAAAACACATACTAGTATTTGGTATCTTTTGTTTCATCTTTGTAACATAAAGTAAGAATGTAAGTGTGCTTTTATTGAATTGTCGCGAGCATGTGTCTCAGAAGAGAAGCACTAAAAAGGTGTGTGAGATATAATTGAACATGGACCTGAAGACATCACGATGCTGTACACAACATACTCATATGGGCAGAAACAGTTTTTATGTCGTTCTTTCTACCAAACAAAATTGTAATTTTATTATTTCTTATTCATGTTTATAACACCTGTAATTGATAATGTTTTTCTTAAAGGCCCATTATGCCTCAGAAAAGCTTTTTCTTCCTTTCTTCTAAGCGTTTTTTTTAATTTTGGTATAGTTTTATGTTATCCATACCGTTACTTCACTCCACTGGCCAAATCACTGAACTATTTTATCTGTTAACATATTATATTAATATTTGTTTTTTGAGGCATAGTATGCCTTTGATGAAGGTAAGAAATTTGCATCATTATTAAATTAAAAAAAGTTCATTTAAACATCAAAAAGACACACGTATATATCAATCAAGAACCATGATGTCTGTGTAATGCATTCTGTGAGGAGTGTAGTTGTAAAATATGATATAAACAAAATCATCATTTTTTTAATTTTGACAAAGGTAAGAAGTATTGTCATTTATAAAATTAGCAATCATATGTGAATAAGTTTAGCAAAATTTGTGAAATGTTACTGTACACAAAACATCCAAATAGTTAACACGATTAAGCAATCAAATACATGTCACAGAAATGCATACATCTTGAAATTATGCACTTATACATTCTGTACAAAAGTCGATTTAAAAGCAACAATTTTCACACAAAGCAACCGACCAGCATCTAGTTGTGATTTACATTTATAAGTACATAGTCGCTGTTTCCTTCAGCTAGCTATGCTATGTGTTTGCCTCACTATTCAGCAGAAATAAGATTTTAATGTCAGTACTTTGGGAGTGTTTCAAAATCACACTGAGCACCGACTGTGTAGATGGCAAAAATGATGTATCAAGCTCCTGACAGTTTGATCAATCTGGGATGTTATATTTTTGATCCTTGAAAATCTTTCAGCACGATAACATTGCTGTGTTGCATAGTTTTAGTTTTTTTCTTTTTGACATTTTTTCCCGTTGGGTGGTTCTAGTATTCCTTCGTGAATACTGAATATCACCCTTAAGGATGTGTTGCCTGACTTAAGATTTCTCCTTTGGTGGCTTCTATCTGATATTAAGACTTCATAACCCTATTTAAAAAAAAATCAATTATTTAGTTCAACATAATTTTCATATTTAGACTACACGCATTATTTTACTTGGGTCCATACACTGTTTTTGATGGAGTGGCGCAATGGTTACATTGAAGATCCCTAGATTACCGTTCTTATGAACTTGTCTACGGATGTTTAAAATTTTAAGTTTCATTATTATAATTTCACTTCATTTTTGTTTAAATACTGAATTTTGCTTGGAGGACGTTGTTACACTGCTGTCCAAAAAATAGGCATTTTCAAACCGAGCGAAAGTGTGCCATATGTGTATTCTTAAAAGCTTTCCGTTTTTCATTCTAATTTGCTTGAACTATTTTGAGCATATTTATTCTAAACAATGCTAGTCTGGCATAAGTTACAGGTGTGAATAGGGAAAAATACAATCCCTAAAGATAATTCAACCTTAAGCATGAAAAAGTAAAATTGAATTTTGAAACATTCGCAGAATGTGTTAACCCATTACAAGATTAATACACATGTACGCCTTTCTACGCCTTCCCCGCCTTTTTTTTTTTGCTTTCTCAATGATGAAAAAATGCCTTATTTAGGCCCAAAAAACACTTGTTTTTGTTTGAGAAATGGTGTTTAAAAATTGACCACTTTTTCGGCGCCGCCCCCATCCAAAAGATACACCAGGGGGTTGCCAGAAGGGGGATGTGCCCCTTCTGTTTGGGGGTTTGAAGGGGGCGGAGTCCCCTCATCGCAAAGAAAATTTTGGACTTGTGAGAGGCTAAAATGACCCAGGTCGATCATACGGTAAAGTGTAACCAAATGCTGAAAAGCCTTTGACTCTATCTCAGTCCATTGAGAAGTGGCAGCACTTTGAAATCAATTTTGATGGAAAAAAATCAACGCAAATAGTGATTTTTGGCAATTTTGAGATGTCCCCTAGTTGCCATTGGTAACAGGAAATTTAAGACTGAGCATGTTGTTACAAAGCAATGGTCCAGTCAACATTTGTGCCAAGTTTGATTAGTATTGAAGCAGTTTTGATAGTTTCATAGCAACTTGAACTTGTAACGGGAGAATTTTCAATGAAAACAGCCATTTTTCACAAAATGCTCATGGGTTAATGAAAAAAATCAAAAACATCTACAAAACAACAATTTTTCTTCAAAATTATATGTCAGGCCATGTTTTAACATGGAAAAACGCGATTTTGGGTAATTTCAGGTATTTTCATCATTTTTCTGTTAATACGGAGGTCATCATGGAAAGCTCAATTGACTTTTTTACAGCCAGTACATTAAAAGTGGCGTAAGGTCCCACACTTATGAGAAAACAATGGGCGAAACATAAATTCGGTGTTCTATAACAAATATTTTGGTCTTATTTCGGCTTTCGATCCACCTAACCGGATTTCCTTGATAATTTAAGTAGCAAATTTCTGAGCAAGTGGCCCCTGTTTACCTCACATGATATTTGAATAAGGGATGAGATATTTATTTTCAAAGAGAAATTTATTTTGTCGGAGGATCAAGCAAGTGACTCCTTTATTACTTATCTAATGCTCTGTCCTTGAGCTAGGCAGGCAAACTACAGATGGACATAACAATTGACTTAATTATATGGCATTTATCAACCTTCTTTTGTTGTTGTTATCATGCCCTAAATCTATCTATGAAAACTGTACTAGCATATTACACTGTATTACCTGCATAACAAGAAAACCTAAGCTCTCAGGTTATATTGTATACATTTGGGAACATTGTTACAATAATAGTAAAGTTTACATCTTGAGGTTGTACAATACATGGAGTGGTTGAAAGGAAATCAAAAATTACCTGACATGATGCTTATAAATGATGAAGATGATAGTTGGAGATTTTTGAAGATAATGATGATGATGATGATGATATCCATTTAATAAGCAGCATGTTTACGCATAATATTTCCAAAATCTATCAAAGATTTACAAATTTATGTACAAATTATGACAATTGACAATTATGACCTTAACCTTTGAGCACGAGACTTGATAATTTCTTGTTTGACCTTCAAATGCAACACATCTGCGCAACTCAGAATTGTTGACCAGACAAGAGTATCAATTATGCATGAAATGAAAAAATTGGGGTGACTTTGAGTAACACATCTTGTTTTAGCGTGATATACATCAGATCAATGTAAAAAAAGAGTTATGCATAATTATAAAAAAATCATCCATGAATGACAATGTCGTTTGAAAGACAACGCCATCTATTAATCATATTATGAAATCAATATGGAAGTACAACTGTGACTTGATTTCTGAATGTGACACATCGATATAATGTCAAAACACATTTTTATTAAGTTATTTCAAAAATCCATCCAGGAATGACATAATTATTGACTTGACATGACCATCAGTGCACTATTTATGTATGCAAAATATGCAAAGGTATGGACCACACTCAAAGTAAGGAATATGGAAGAAGGGATGGCACTATACAAATAACAATTCCTCTCAATTTTTTGTAGGGGAGGGTCATAAAATGCTGCTTTTATTTTAAGTATTGAAATTGACTGTTTTCTTTTGTGCAGAAATTGTGTTTTAAGTTTAATTGATATGTCCATTAAGGCTTAAATACCTTTCGCTATTCACTATTGCAATTTTTTATGACTGTGATTTTATTCAGTATGATATTTGCACAACATTCATTAATAAATGCTCCTTTCATCAATGACAATAACCATTTTTCTTTTCTTTTATGTTAGATAATATAGTAGTCAAAGTTAAAATGATATTGATGACTAAAGTTTATATCAAAATGTAATGAGATCGGATATCCATTTTACAAATTTTGCTGACAGGACATTATAAAAAAATATTTTCAAAAAAGTATTTATCCATAAAATATTTTTGTTTTCAAAACATATAAAATGCCATCACATAGTTATTGGACATATATTATAGAACAAAAAAAGCAAGTTAATTATATTTAAAGGTTTAGGCGTTATTTTCGAGTTTTAAAACTCTAAAGATATATGATAAGGTAAATTAACTTTTAATGACTTGTCAAGCTATAATCAACTGATAAAAGACAGACAACTTTAACATAATTTCATTCTACGATATATCTTAAGGCAACAAAATCTCAAAAATGTGTGTGTTTCGGTACCATTTTTTGTGATAATTTTAAATTGCGATGTAATGATGTTTCTTTCTTCTTTAATGTAATACAATGTTTATATTTCTTATCACATTACACAAAATTCAATTACATGATAAATACACTAAAGTTTTAAAGTAAAGGCAAGTTTAGTAGAAGCTTAATAATTTTGAACTGTTTTCTTCTTTTCTTCCTCTTTCTTTCTCGGTTATTTTACTCCACCCACTTTTGAAGCTGTACTCATCTTTGATAAATGATCAGGTATGAAGTTTTATGTTTCACTTATCAAGAAATGTTCAAATGACAAATAACATACAATTTAAACACAATATCTTATACATTTAACTGAAATTATAATGTAAAGGCATATTTTGGGAACATTGTAATTTTAAGTATTTTTTACGGTAATTTTACCCCACCCACTTTTGAAGCTCTACTCTTACATCATAAATGCTTAGATAATGATTTTTTATGCTTAACTTGTCTAGCTATGTTAAATTGATAAAATACACACAATTCCAATGCAATTCCATTTATATTGTTTTAATACGGAAAAACGAAAGTCATCATATTGTCAAAAAATGCTATTTTTTACAGCTTTTTATGTTAATTGATAGTGATAATTTTAAAGTTTGCAATATAATTGTCATTTTTGCTTGATTCAATCATAAAGTAGCCATACTTTAATTGATATTGTGCAATTAAAACTACATTGTACAAAATCTGTTTGTAAAAAATCAAGAAACAAAAATTATATGATATTTTGTCATTTTTGGCGGCCATATTGGCGGCCATCTTGAATTTTTGTACTTTTGCCCGGGCTGCGTAACTTAAGAAATGGGTTTTTAGAAACTACAAACAATACACTTTATAATGACAATGTTTCTTTTGGTGTTACGGTAAATTGCAATAAAACCCCGCCATCTCTTGGACTAAAAGGATTCACTCGAAACTTTGCAAGTCATTGTTAAGCGTAAACACAGTACATGCACTACAGCGGTTTTTATTTAGAGTTAGGCTGATATCCTCTTTATACGTATTCAAAGATATGTTCAATAATAAGACTCTGGTTACACATTCTTTATTTAAACAATAATATCTTAAAGTTCTGTTTTTTATTCATCAATAAGTCTCCATGAAAATGGTGATAACTCCCGGGCAACTAAGGTACATTCTATTTTAAATGAATATGGATTTTCAGATGTATGGCTCAACCCATTGCAATACAGCCCAAAAGAGTTTGTTCAAATATTCAAACGTACATTAGTTGAAAGGTAAATGCAGACATTCAGTCTAGTCCACTATTGTCTAGTCCGTATGTACATTTGATTGACAAATTTGAACTTGCATTTTATCTTGATAATTTATTTATTTAATCTTACAGACAACATCTATCTCGTATAAGGTTATCTTCTCATAAATTAAAGATAGAGGCAGAGAGGTATGGTCTTAATAGACATTCTCGTTCAGAAAGAAAATGCGAATTATGTGATATTCAAGAAATTGAGGATGTATTTCATTTTATTGTCATTTGCAATCGTTATACCGCATTACGTAGGGAATTCTTATAGCCATATATTTACAGAAGGCCGAGTATGTTTTAAATATTTGCTACCTTGGAATTAAAAAAATAAATTCGAATTAATTTGACTTCCTTAATATAACCATCTTTCCTAATAAGCGTCGATATGACCTTTATAATATTACCATATAAAAAACTATTTCTTCCATTATGTACATGATAATCTTATTCCTTAACAGCTTCAGTATGGTAATTCTCATGTATTTTGAATCGTTGATATACTACATAATAAATATATGAAAGTCATTTTTGCAAGGTATTAATAAAATCAACGCCAATTTTGTATTGTTTAAATATGGACTTAAGAATATTCTCAATATATACTTTTGTTTAACAATGTTTGTTTTCAATATGATCGTACCATGACTTATGATTTATGTATTATGTGTTTTGTATTTATGACAATGTACAAATATGTATATGTCAATAAAATTACATATAAATATTATATGTTATTTTGGTTTTGGAGTGATATATGTGGATATATTACCTGCTAAGATTTTATATCACCCGAGCCGTTAGGCGAGGGTGATATTTTATCTTGACAGGTAATATATCCACATATATCACTCCAAAACCAAAATAATAATTTTATTACCCTTCCCCTGCCGAGTTTAGACGATTTTTTAAAAAAATCATTGCCGTTTCAGATGAAACGTCGAAATAAGATTCCCTTTAGGGTACCTCTTCATCACAACATGACGTCACATAAATACATGACGTATTTTTCCCGTACCTAACGAAAGTAGACCAGAGAAAAGGAGTAGTCTATTGAAAGCACTTTTTTGTAAATTAATATCAAGCTTTTTCAAGGTCATATTTGTTTTCAATACTGATGGGAATATGTATCATTACTCTATTTTGGTAAATATTTATCATTTGACAGTTAAAAAGTGCTTGTAAATCAGAATTTACACCGCGTAAAATCGAACCGTACGCGCATCACCTCAGCGCATGTTGTTTACAACGTTAGGTACCCATAGGGGAAATTTAGTGTGTATATTACCCGTCTGGCTCTGTAATATCAATTTCTTTCAGGTGATCAATATCCAAACAAAAAGGCGGAAAAAATCTGGAAGGGTAATAAATAAAAATATTTATAAATATATATAAATATAAAAGTATAATTAATTCGTTCTAAAATAGAATTTCACTCATATTATGACTGTCAAAATGAGGAGTATCATCCGTTGTTTAAAGACCAGATTTATATATTCAATACATGCATTTACCGCTTACACATATTTGTTGAATATAACATGATTACTTCCCTTTATATTAACAATAAAATGAACCGTTAATCATTCAAGTACATTTCCCCACCAAGGGTTACACATCAAGACTATATTTCTGGTAATAAATTACAACGAGAAACAGTAAGATCGGAGTTAATCTTAAAATGCTATGATTAGTCTTAGTCAAACATAAAGGTGATGGTAACAAGTAAAACTATTATTTTAATGATATAATTGAGAAATTGTTATTTTTAACATTTTCAAGTTTGTTTGGCAAGATATTTTTCTTCCTAGGGAACTTTCATTCTGCAAAATTATAATATAAAACAAAACTCTGATTATTTTGTTTTCTTTTGGTATTGATTGAGGTAGGTAGGTTGTTGATTTGCAATGGATAGGCAAAACACGAAATGCAAACATATTTGGATAAAACTTTATTTCATCTAGTTTTATAAATATGCGTCATAAAAACTTATGATACGATATGTACTGCACAGAACTGACGGGTATGTTTGACAAAATATTTGATATTAAGAATTATCATAGGCAAAACAGCTACATGCATTATCTGCATAGATCCAAAATTGCAAAAAGGCAATTCATCTGTTCATGCAAATGTATAACAAAATGTGTAAATAACATATTTCGTTAAATTAACGTACGAATAATATTCATTTTCAGGATTTTGTAACTGTTCAATCCAATAAGTTTTAATTGTCTTATAAGATAACATGTCCATGCCAGTGTAGGACATTTAATCCTACCTTCGATGCATTCAGTTTACGAGGCAGATTAGAAAGCTATTGAATGCAATAAAGCAAGATAAGAGTAATGTTGTTAAAAAAATCAGATAGTCGGCATATTTAATAACCGACCTACCTTTTTATTTTGTTTACAACCTTCACAAATATTTCAACATTATGACACTCTGTTTAGTTTTCATTACAGTATAACTTAATCGAAAGCTTAACATCAAGGGCTTTACAGAATACACAGAGGAAATTTGATGTGGATTTCAGCTTCATAAATGGTAAGAATTAAGGAAAAAAGTATACACAGGGGAAATTCTTTGTTCCCTGCATTTAAGCTATACGTTGTAAAGGGAAGTGTGGGTAAATCGTTCTGCGTTGTTGATATTATATTTATTGTAACGATCGAGAAGAAATATGAAAGAAAGTATAGAATCAATCATACAACTATTTTCAAACAACTTACACAATTTCATTAATATAATTATAAAATAATGGCTACTAAAATTTTAAGGAATGAACTTCATATGAATGGCTTGTAACTTTGTCAATCAAAGTTAAATACATTGCATTAAAATCGGGTACAATCAACAATTTAAAATTATTAAAATATCTTGTAATACTACTGATGGAAATGCTCACTCAGTCTGATGTATCTTGTTAACTTAAACGATATATTTCATGTTTTATAATATAGATATATTTATTTTAAGATATTTGTTTACTAAACTTGTGATGTTCCGACATTTCGTTGACAGGCATGAGGGATCGGTTTGTTTTAAATTAATCATATAAAACGGCGTCATTTCACTTCTCTGTAAAACTAAAAAGGAACGAACGAAAAAAAAAACTTACTTCCATTCTGTTCTCGCCATACTCTTAAAACTTGCCCCTCAGTGTTCAAGATATATTGTTACTTAAAACACTATCTTAACATTATGGTACATACTTTGATATTTTGTAAAAAAATTAATTCATCTAGCAATAGTGTATGTTCCACTTTATTAATAAAATAGGTGTTTAAGCATTTTCCAAAACTTTAAAACTTTCAAGATATTAAGAAAATATCTTGTCTTGCTTTTTAATACGCCAGGATATTAACCTTTGACCAGCTTAATCTTAGATAGGTGTCTTATTTTGTGAAACTATATGTATGAATTGTTTATGGTCTTTTTAAGTAGTATCAATTATTTGTATAACTTCCGAGTAATTATCGTTTTACTACGGAAGTGTATACTGATCCCCCTTATATATTTTATCTGCCTTAAAGAAAAATGTCCTTTGTATAATCATATCTTTAAAAGTTTGACAGGTGATATGATATATAAAATAGATCTTAAGGAGTTTTTTTTTAGGTTATTATACACCATAAATCACAAATGTGCATAGTTTATTCGACGATAGTTTGAAATTCAAGAGAACAGAATGTTCTTCTTAACATACAGTAGATGTGAACTGTAGCCTCTATCATATTAATCTCAAGACAATAGATGTATGTTATTATAAATTGAATTAGATTCTCTTGGTATAAGAAGTCGCTTTAATTACAATAATATTAAATGGCCCTTTCTCGTTTTGATATAAAAACCATGTTAATAAAAATGACTGATATGTTAAATCCACCTTTTGTTATTAATTATGTTATTAGTTATACAGATTTTATCTTTGGTTCATTTACAACGACTTCGATACTTATTCTTAAACTATCTTGTGAAAAAATAAAACACCAAAGCTAAAAAGTCATGTGTATATTAGATATGTTTATATATTATTTCATCTCTATATCTGTCAAATAAATAAGACCCCGAAACATAACTCTTTGAAATAAAGAAAAGCGATTTTTTTCTACTTCCGGTCAAAACAAAATGTCGGAGTTTTTTTCCCAGACAATGATAATTTTGAAAATGTAGTTTTTGAAAGGTTTGGAGGCTAAACTTCTAGATGAGTCTATAGTGTCAGGTATAAGAAACCCTAACGATTTGATTATGTAATGTAATGAGTTGTCCCAGTGACCAAATGATATATAACTGACTATTTACACACCACAATTGTGACATCTACTCAGAAAGATAAATGGGAAATAGGAAAAGAAATAGAAATAAATCTTCACCTGGTCAAGACAATTCAATCAAAAAACATAAACCTTTAAGATTTTTGAACATTGAAACTACGCCAGAAAAAGAGAGTGGTCTTAGTGAATTTTTTGAGGTAGAAAAACAGCCAGATATACTTGTATCCCCACCCACTTCACAAACAAAAATGTCAAAATTCAGTCAAGCAGACATTAAAGAACTAAGTTCACAACTAGCACCTGTGCTTATTAAAGAACTTAAAGTCCAGTTGCAAGAAGAAATTATTAAAGAGCTAAGGGGTGAATTCATCAATATTATACAGGAAGAGACAAAAATGTTGAAAGATGAAGTAAGTGCTTTGAGGGCTGAAGTAGCCTCTTTAAAATCAGACTTAAAGACATCTGAGATGGATCAAGACGAATTGGCTCAATACGGTCGTCGTATGAACTTAGATATTTCGGGCATTCCAGGAGATACCGGCAGCAGTGAAGAGAATGTAGAATCAAAAATTCTTGCAGAGGCCAAGAAAAGAGGTATTCAGCTGAGTAGCAGCGATATTGATAAGTGCCACCGAAAAGGTAAACCCAAAGACAATTATAATAGAAAAGTGATCGTTAAGTTCACCAATTCGAAAGCAAGACAGCGGGTATATAACGCTAGGAAAGAGATGTCCCATGGCATTTTTGTCCAAGAAAACTTGACACCGCTGAGAGAAAATCTATCCTTCCAAGCACGGCAATTAAAAAGAGACAAATTAATACCTAAAACCTGGATAGCGGGATGTAGAGTCTATGTTCAGGTTACTGGAGAAACAAAAAGTTGCCTTATTAAGCACATGGATGACATTCAAGAAATTCGAAACAAGTTATAAACTTTGTGACAGGTGCTGTCTTTTTGACAGGTATTTATTGACAACGAGTGCGCTAGATATTGACATCAATACATACTTATATATATAGTAACAGTGCTATTTTTAGACACGCCTCTACATACCTGTGTAAACTATGCAAATAGATTTACCTGTAATTGTTTAAATTATTAGCAGACGATTTATTATCAAAAGTAATCACATTAGCATAAACACATTCTCTTTCCTTATGTAATCTTTTGTATATATATATATATATATTACTCGATCGACAATCGACTTCGTAATTAACAAATTAATATACTTTTTTTGTTTTTGTTAGCTCCAAGTATTAAAACATGATTTGCTATCCCACTGTTTTTTCGTAAATGTTTTATACGATACCGTTATTGCTAAGCTCATACCTGTTTGTTGGTGTCTGTTCGTCTGTCTGTCTGTCTGTCTGTTTTTCCTGCCTGCACTACTACCTGGATATTTAACCTGACTTGTAAATTTTTTGTAATTGTGTACATGTAGATCTGTGTATATTTATGTCTGTTCGTCCGCCTGTCTAACCTGCCTGTACTACTATTAGTATATATTACCTGACTGTCTTTGTTAATGTTTTTGTTTATTTTTTACATTTAACTTAAGTCTTGTGTACTTTTTCCTTACTCTTGCCAAATTTTCCTGAATAAATTTGATTTGTATCTGTATTCCATTCACAGTATAATACTGTGAAGTCTCTATCTATTAAGTTTATATTAGTTATTAAAATGGACCAATTTAAAAACTCTGTTAATTATTACTAAAAATAAATTGGCCAATAATAAAAAAAAAAGAATAGCATGTAATTAATTAACTTTATTTATACCCATACAATTTTGAATTTAAGGAAAACTTTAAATTTAGAAGTATAACCTCCATGTTTCCATGATTATTTTTGTAAGTCATTATTTGTCTTTTGGTTTTGTTGTTGTGTTTTTTTTGTTTTTTTTTGTTTTTATCTTTTTTATAAATAATATATATATTAACATTTATTATCTTCCCTCTTTTTCAATATGTTAATACTCATCCTATTTCTAGTAAACTTATTCTGTATGAGTAATCAAAATAGTTTCCCTTGTTGCCTGTCCCCTATGTTAGATATAAATACACTAAGTAATAGAGCCCTTTGTTTGCTCTCAGTAATTATTGATATAAACCTTTTACCTAATAGGTAATGATATACCTTTATGGAGAGTAACAATAGGGCTTTATTATAACTGCAGACAGAGAGTACTAAATTCAAGTTGTTTTGAATCATACAAATATTTAATCAAGATGTATAAGTACATACGGATAAAAAATTACTTTTAAAACAAATTCATAATTATAATGTGTATATGCAAGATATTTTTCATTCTATTATATGTGTTCTTATCATAACTATCTTGCTATGTACCTTCTCCACTTACTACCACAGTAACATCCTAAGTTGTAATTTCTTAAACTGTCACTCATATCAAAGTATTGATCACATGATCCTATATATTATTAATGTTTTTTTATTTAGATTGTTATTGTTATCTGGTGATATTGAGCTTAATCCAGGCCCCGAAAATAATACAGACCACTGCTTTTCTATTATACATCAAAATATTCGCAGTATTAGAAATAAAATGCAATATATTAAGGAAAATTTTCTAGATTATGATATGCTATGCTTTACTGAGACACACCTTTCCACAGATATAAATAACAGTACTCTATTACTTGAAGGTTATGATTATATGTTTAGAAAAGATAATACTGCGCATTCTGGTGGATTTCTTTTATATGCTTCAGCCCACTTAAGACCTGAAAGATTATTTGATCTAGAAATTCTTCTCCCAGAAACTATTTGGCTCAAAATAAAAGACAAAAGTAAATCAAATCTAATATGTACTGTATATAGACCCCCTCACTACAGGGTAGATTTTTGGGATAAACTAAACATATGCATTGAGAAGGCGTCAGAAATAGGTAATATTATTATTCTGGTAGGGGATGTAAATGAAGATCAACTTAACTCAAACAATAGAAAATTTAAGGATATTCTTAATTTTAACAACATGTCAAATATAATAACTCAGCCAACTCGTGTAAGTGATCATTCAAGTACTTTAATTGATCCCATTGCCATTTCTAATAATATTTTATTGCATGACTCTGGAGTTTTTAAAACGGACAATACTATAAGTGACCATTATGCTACATATGCTTATATTAAAATTAACTTCAAATTTGATGCCCCCTTTAAACGTCGTGTGTGGAATTACAAACAAGCTGATTTTAATAAACTGAATACTTGTATAAAAACAACAGATTGGTCTTTTCTACATGATAATTCAATTGATACAGCATGTAACAATTTTATTACTAAATTTCTTGATATTGCAAAAACATGTATACCCACATATTTCGTAACTGTACGTCCTAATGATAAGCCCTGGTATAATAACGAAATTCGTAGAACATCAAGAAAACGTGACAGATTAAAACAAAAAGCAGTGAATTCTAATAAAACTTCAGACTGGGACAAATATAAACAAATAAGAAAGAAAGTCAACAACATGAAAAAATATGCTCAAGAAACTTTTTTCAACAATATAGAATATTCATTACATGATCTAAATAACACAAACCCATCTCAATATTGGAAACTTGTTAAAATGCTTATTAAAGATAATTCTACTAAATGTGACAAAATACCACCCCTTAAAAGTGAAAACAACAGTTATTCAGTATCTGATGAAGAAATTGCTAATACTTTAAATAATTATTTTGTTTCAATCTCCACAATTGATGACACTAATTCAAATCTTCCAAACTTTTCGTTAAAAACTGATTCTTTTATTGACAATATTCAAATTTCAGAACATGAAATCTCTGATATTCTCTTAAATTTAGTTACCAAAAAAAGCTAGTGGTCCAGATGAAATTAGCCATCGCATGCTCAAAGAAACCTCAAAAACAATATGTCGACCCCTTTGTATTATTTTTAATAGGTCTCTTCAAGAGGGATCCTTTCCCAATTGCTTAAAATTAGCTAATGTAATGCCACTTTTTAAAAAAGGAGACAAGGAAATTCCATCTAACTATAGGCCTATATCATTAATCAGTTGTCTTGGTAAAGTAATGGAGAGAGTAATATTTAAACATTTATACAATTATTTACATTCAAATGATCTTATCTATAAATATCAGTCAGGCTTTCTTCCTGGACACTCAACAGTCTATCAACTTATTGATATGTACCATCAAATTTGTAAAGGATTTGATGAAAAAAAATCTACTTGTATAGTTTTTTGTGATATCTCTAAAGCATTTGACAGGGTTTGGCATTCGGGTTTATTATTCAAGTTAAAACAATATGGAATTATAGGGAAATTTAATAAATGGATTGAAAATTATTTAAGTAATAGAATGCAAAGAGTTTTTGTAGGATCTTCATTTTCAGAAACTAAATATTTAAATGCCGGTGTTCCTCAAGGCTCAGTTCTTGGCCCACTTTTATTTCTCATATATGTCAATGATATAGCCGAGTCTTTAGAAAGTACTGCAAGACTTTTTGCAGATGATAGCTCTCTTGCAGTTACATCAACTAATATAAATACAATACAAGATGTGTTAAACTCTGATCTACAAAAAATTTCTTCATGGTCCCAACAATGGCTGGTAAATTTTAATCCATTAAAAACTGAAGTTGTTACTTTCTCTTTGGCAGACCGTGAGCAACCAAAACTTATTTTCAACAATACTACATTAACACCAGTTCAAGATCACAAACATCTTGGAGTCATTTTAAGTAACAATGGAAGTTGGCATGAGCATATAACAAACATTACTTCCTCTGCTTCAAAAGTCCTAGGGTCAATGAAAATGCTAAAATTTAAATTAAAACGTACAACACTTAATCAAATTTACATTTCTTATCTCAGACCTATTTTGGAATATGCCTCAGTCTTATGGGATAGCTGTACTAATGTTGAGAAAGAAACCCTTGAAAAAATGCAATATGAAGCTGCAAGAATAGTAACTGGTCTTACACGCTCTGTTTCTATTGATAAATTATTAAAAGAAATCGGTTGGGTCTCTTTATCAGACAGGCGGAAAATTCAAAAATTAGTACTAGTTTATAAAGAAAAACATGGGTTTTTACCAACATATATTTCTAAACTATTCCCTCCTATGGTCAATGAAAATAATCATTATGATCTGAGAAATAACTCAAACTATTTAACTGTACAAAGACGTACAGAAATTTATTCTAGATCTGTAATACCATCATGTGTTAAACTATGGAACGAACTTTCACAATCAATTCGTGATGCTCCAAATCTTTCAAACTTCAAAAATTTAATGAAAAATCATTTTAAACCGCCTGTTGTTCCTAAATTCTTTTTAAGTGGGGATCGTATTTCTTCTGTTCATCATGCTAGAATAAGAAATCAATGCAGTAATTTAAATGCAGATTTGTTTAGGAACTACTTACGACAAAATCCTATCTGTGACTGTGGTAGTGGAGAAGAAGATGCAGAGCACTATTTATTTAAATGCAAACTTTTTACCGAACAAAGACTTAACTTATTTTTAGCTACTAGACCTTTTCACCCCTTAAATACAGAAAAACTCTTATTTGGAAACCCATTACTTAGTGATGTCGAAAATGAATTTGTTTTTTCTGAAGTACAAAAATTTATTAAACATTCTAAAAGATTTTGATAAATTCAAAATTGATCTATACAAGAAAAAACCAGATCAGGACTTGAACCTGAGACCTTCCTATAATCATGTCCACACAAAGTCTAGGCTGCTCTACCGGCTGAGCTATCTGGTTATCTTGTAATGGTATATGTTTTTTATT
Organism: Ruditapes philippinarum; assembly: GCF_026571515.1. Lineage (NCBI taxonomy): Eukaryota > Metazoa > Mollusca > Bivalvia > Venerida > Veneridae > Ruditapes > Ruditapes philippinarum. The sequence goes on along the minus strand of NW_026860569.1, from coordinate 35,243 downwards.
CTTTAATTTATCCACTTTCTACAATTTTTGTACAGTATCTACAAATACAATACAAAATCCAGGTCACTCATACAGTCATAGACAGTCTTATGTTCCGCTTTTATTCCCATTCTAAAGTGGTACCGATAAATATACATGTAAATACTTTACTTACTTCAACTGACCGCTATTTCCATCTGTCAATGATTATAAAATTGTAAAACATAATGTAGACCTTAAAATGTGTTTACAAATATGTCGTTTCCTTGTTGACACACGTGTACGTAAATTAGATATATGACGTAAAACAATTGCCGAATTTGATTTCAAATTATCGCTGTCGACATTAACACACATCATCTCTGTCAATTTCATAGGTCAGGCAACGTAGGGTTTTTTTTTTCTTCTCTCTCTGTTAAGAGCTGTTTAATTTTTTTTTTTTTTTTTTTTTTTTTTTTGTTAAGCTAAGTAATTCCCCATTCTATCCAGGGTCTTAAATTTCTTTTGAAAGACCCTGTTCTATCTTAATTCTATGGAGCATTTTAATTGATAATTTATAAGAAATATGTAAATACACGTGTGTGTGTGTGTGTGTGTGTGTGTGTGTGCGTGCGTGCGTGCGTGCGTGCGTTGCGCGTTTTGATTTTTTTCTCACTTCCACTTGTGTAACTATTCTTATGAAACTATCCGGAATATATGTATTATAAAGTTTGACTTTGTGGGAAGGGCTGTTGCTAATGTTGTAATAACTTGTAGCCCAACCCATTTGCACTATACTTATATGTACATTTGTTTTTTTGTTTCTTTGTGTGTTATTCATATCTTACATGTATTATATAGTTGCAATAAAATATTATTAAACTAAAAGCGATTCACCCCAAGGAAAGGTCTGCTTTCCAAAGAAAAAATTAATAAAAGGAAGAAAAACATCTTTTAAATAAAAGAAGTTCTTAAGAAAGACTTAAGTTTTAAAAAGTATCTGTAACAGTATAGTCACCAAAGAGGAGAAAAAATCAATATGAACTATATAAATAACATTTAAAAACCATTACGAACTATGTTGTTATCATGTATCGCCATGTATTTTAACAGGCATTTAAATTACTAGTATATAAGGGGTGTCAGTAAACTCTTTCGTATGTTACCCTTCATCCTGATTGCATTGTTTGCTCATGGGATTGTGGTTGAACGTGGTTGTTTGGAAATATTATATAACGAAATTGACCATACAGTCAATACCATTACATCATTGACAATGAACACAACATGATATTAAATGTTTGCATGACAACCGTATAAAATTCTAATGGAAATTGAATGGAATATCAACACTTTGCGATCATAAGAGAGTAGAAGCAGTTAAATCTGGTTTCTGTTTTGTTCTATATAACAAATAACGTTTAACGATATGATTCTTTTTAAATATGAGCATATGTTTTACTTTACAGCAATGCTTTTTGTTACACTCCTATTACTAATCCTTTAAGTAATATTAAAATTGAAGTATAATTACAAATTACGTTAAATGACAAATTGACACATTTTAATCATACCACGTCTAAGATGTTAACATAAAACTGTTAAACATAAAAGTTTTTGTAAAGGTTATATATTGAGTTGTTAAATCTTAGAATGCAGGTTTCTTTTTTTAAGTAGTCGATTAACGTTTTCATAAATTGAAACTGGACAATAAAACAAAAACTAATTTGTTCCAAACCGACTTCATTTGCAACCTTCCGATTTCACAAAATGTTATACCTTCATATATTAATAGTTTACATTTTTGAGAAATATTAAACACCAAACGACACATGGACTAAACATGTCATTATATGGTTACATGTAAAAACAATCATTGCAAGTACAATAAATCAAAGAACTGATTAAAATAAACCTATGTACCTTGATAAGATAATGAAAATGTTCACTTTGACAGGAAAGGACAAGTAACCTAAAAAAATATTATGTTTTTGTATTTGCAATATTTTGGGAATACTGACATTCCTACTTTAAATATCAATATTTTTTAACCCCACTTTATTGTATTTCAAGGATGTCAAACATTTTTTTGGAAATTATTCCCTTTTACACATTTTTAGAAATAATTAAATGTAGAAGAAAAAAAGTTCATGGCTGTTGGGAGAAAAGGTTTATTGACCAATATATGTAAATTGGTGAGTAACAAAATGTAGGTCAATCGTGACCTAATTGTTGCCGGTATAATATAGTTGTCGTTTATTTTACGAATATCAAAGACAGATGTCTCGTCGTCTTTATTGACACTATTTGTGATTGTGTCTCCCGGAGAAATCTTATTACTATATTGGTCTAAATTATAAATTACCGTTATTGACCTAACAGACAGAAAAAGATAAGACAATGATTGTTTGCATGACCAATGACGTTCGTTTTTCAGAGAGGATAATTTGCCGAAGAAACCTGTCTATTGAAATAGAAAATTAATGTACTTCTAAAGTTGTTGGTACTTGTAATCTTTCCTCATACGTTCGATTCATGAGATCTTATCATGCTATTTTTCTAACATCTAGGAACGCCATTTTTATGATATTAAAGGTATAACATTAACGATAAATAAATTTTTAATCACTTCTTGGTTTTACTCAGAATTATATTGCAAGATCATTGTCGTAGACCAAAGAAATTATAATATAATTTCTACAGAAATTTATTTGAAAGATAAGATATATATATATATATGACTACTTTATCTTGTACTTAAATACATGTAAAGCCCGTTTTGCTCAGTTAGGACAGCATCGCCTTAGTATTCCTAATGTCGCTGGTTTGGTTCTCTGCAGAGAGTAATTTGATATACCGAAAGTTGAGTCTAATCGTCATTTGTCTCTCTTACCGCTGATTCAGAAATTTAACTAAAATATTAGATTAGAAGGCGTCGCTGGTGGGTAAAAATGATAAATGCTTGTTAGCTGTCAAAAAGTTGGTTTCGTGGATCATCCGCCGAGGAATGACTAATGTGGTAAAATTGGCGTAGAAATACAAAAAGGTACAACCGTACAAATTTACCTCGATACGTGAGTCCGCCATTTAATTATACATCTAACTATAAAAAATCTAATTCTATAAATATCTTATATTAGTTAAAATGGTTTTTTTTCCAGTTAATAATAAATATACATATTTGGCTCTAGTCATAAGGATAAAGTAGTTTAATATTAACGCTTTTCTGTAAAAAGTTCCCTCGTACTTAGTGTTGTTATACACTTCAGGATCATTTGTTTAAATAATTCTGGTGCGATGGTAAGTGTGGTAGATGTGATATGTTTCTTTATTTCTTACGGTCAGACAGCGTCTGCATTTTTCACATTTTAAAAATCTCGATTTATGTAGAATTGAATACTAGATAGAACATCAATCAGTTATCTACGTACAAATGTTTTATCAATACGGCAATTACGTCAGAAAGAGATTATAATTATGTGTTTCATTAAGCACACTAAAATAAAACAATAGATAATTTATTTCAAAGGATTATAAGTATACTTAATATCAACTAAGTGAATCCCTAAAATTATTATTGCCTGTGTGTCTTTCAATTTAATTGCATTATTCGGAAGAAATGGAGATTGTGTAATATAATCTGTAATTGGCTGAGCATTTTTAACAAGTACATAAAATGAATATGTGTTGTTTTCCATTGTATGTCTTAAATATTGATGAGTAACAAACGAATATTACATATTGCTCATGTGATAACAATGCAATATGTTAATACTTTGCCGATTGCAAGTTCATATAGATCTGAAATATGTACGTTGATTAGTTGAAACATACTTTAATATATATCTATTTATATTGCAAATTGTGTTGCATAATTTAATCTACGTTCAGCGTCATTAACTTAACTAAGGAGCATATATGTCGAATATATAAATCATGACTGTTGAAAAAATGAAATGTTATTGCTTCTTGAAAAAATCTTGAGATGTAAATTCAATTCTTATTCTGAAGTCCCATGTTCCTTTTGTGAACTATTCTGATTGTGAGTGCATGGGAAAATGTTATGTTACCATAAATTAATGAAACAAATACATTAAATATATAATGTGTATCAAGTAGCAACCAACCGTCTCTTTCTAATGGATTTGTTTTTACAAATTACATTTCATATGCCAATGCCTTCTAGCTAATTTTAAGGAACTCCGCTGAGACCCGCAATCCTTAAAGCTTGACATTTTTACTTTGATGCAAGTAAAATGAAAACAAAATACATAACATCAATTAAATTGAACATTCACTACTATTATTTACTAAATTGAATAATTAACTATATCGTCTCGTCTTGTGTTGATTCCTGTTTTTGTTCGGTACCCTGCTATGGTCGTCCGTGCCGGTGAAACTATGTTGCTGGAATTCGTCGGGGCTGCGTTTATTAATTGTCACCTTTCCGTGTTGAACTAAAGTCAAATTTGATAGAATAAGTCTTATTTGTCTGCATTTGTAAATATAATGTCAACAGTAGATCACCTTTATATAAAACATAAAACTGCGGATTTTCAGTTCCGATACGCAATTATAGAAAGTCAGCAAATGGTGCAAAAATATTGCATGCATTATATAAACAAAGCATTTTACGCTTTCAATGCTGAAAATGGAAATATAAAAACCAGAATTTGAGAATATCTATTTATTCTTCCAATAAAATAAAAAAGACAAAACATAATTAGTGTGTTCTCTTTTGATACAAGCAGAAATATTATATTAATTGCAAGCATTTCCAATAAAATAATTGTTGATTAAAATGTTGAAAATGTTATGCACTTAGCTTCTTTTTTCAAGTTCTTTGTGACATAAACGATTAACCAGGTCTACTGGTTGCCTTAATTGGTGATTGTACTCAAGCAAAGTGCGCTAATTTGATTGTCCGTGCTTATTTTGCTTCAATTTCGCTAATAATTATGAGATATGGTTTTTTACCAATATCGTTACGATCTGCTTACTTCTTGGTTCTTCATTACTTCTTGTAGGAAATTTGGTGGTAACAAAGTTTAGTTTTAGAATTGTTGAAGGTGTATGTAGAACTAGGCATATTTCTTAAATATTCATAAGCAAGTGTTGTCAATTACTTGAATTTAGATTCTTTTCAATATTTTTATTAGAGAAATACAATTATCTTTAGCTAAAAGATTAGAATCGTTATCATGAATATTTTATCTGTTAATGAAATGTATTTGAGCCGACCTGTTGTAAATGGAACGAAAAGCCATTAAAAGATTGCTATCTGTTCTGTCGTTTTATTCCTGATTTTCTGAGATAATTGTGGAATTCATGAATACTTGTAAAATGAATGTAAAGACTCTTCTGTCCGCCTAGCCAAACTGTTTAAATGCAAAGATAGTTTGATTGTGAATAAGTTTCCTCCAAACATAAATATAAATGATGTATAATACAAAAACGAAAAAAAAGGAAAAAAAAGATAAGTTATTAAAATTTGAAAAAGGGATTGAGGCAATCACTTAAAGAATCCCCGACAACGCCTGACCACACAGGACCTTAGGTCAGAAACATATAACAATGACGAAATTCAGTGGATATTTTGCCACCCGAACATTATCTGAACTTGATTTCAAAACAATCTACTATACATGAAATCTGACCTCCAAAAATTTTATTTCTGTTTTTAATAAGCATTAAAAATTTTGTGGTTAACTAGACACGTGTTTTTGAATTATTTGTCTAAGAAATATTTTGTGATCAGACATTCATACACCTCGGTATCTTTATTTGTTATCAATTGTCTTAGGTTCAATGTTGGTCTTGAGCCACTTTTATTATGTCGACACTTTACAGCGCGTCACATTGATGCTTATCCACAAAGTGATAGTTATAACAGAAAAAAAAGTTTATTGTTAGGTGTGAAAATCAGTAAATTCGTTTGTTAGTGGATGATAGCTATACACTAATGAGGTATCTCATACCGTAAAACTTAGAATGAGCGACACATATTTATGTTTCTTTGCTCCTAAATCTAGACTGTTTTACTTTTTTTGTAAACAACATATAGCAAAACGGAAAAGAGAAAGAATGAGATAATAAAATTATTATCAGAATGGACAATTATTGGGTTGTTAACAGCTTTTCAGTCAATCTGAGTGATCGCAGTTACTTTTTGTTTATGTCTTGAAAACTTGTTCACTTTCATCTTTGTAAAAACAAATTTGTATCAAGTATGATGACCTCTTGAAATGAACTTTGAATAGTCAAAATGATAGTATTTACGTCGCAAATGTACGTAACGGAATGATTTGAAACTGGTAAATTATAGTTCAAACTATAAAAAATAAAAAATGTAGAAATAATCCTGATTCGCATTTCTTTAAAAAACTAAGCGGTTATGTTATTACCAACCTAGCTTTTTTCATCGGTCGCAAAAAGGTGACATGTGTTGCCACGAGATACTATGTCGTGGCCACGATTAAATAAGTCGTGGCCACGACTTAGCTATCTCGTGGCCACGACTTAGAAACTAGTGGCCACGACATAGTATCTTGTGGCCACGACTTAGTAACTCCTGGCTACGACATAGTATCTCGTGGCACCGACTAAGTATCTCGTTGCCACGACTAAGCTATCCCGTGGCTACGACTTAGTAACTCGTGGCCCCGACAAAGTATCTCGTTGCCACGAGATAAACAAAAACACGCACATGTCACCTTTGTGCCACCGTAGTTTCGTCTGCATTCTAACGTTTGAATTATTTATTTGACACGATTCGTTTTTCTGCAGTGTGTTTTAGATAGCACCGCATTTCATCGCGTGTCATTCTAATTCTGAAGGGCAAGCCAGTGTGAGCATCTTAGGTGTCACTATGACAGTGATTCTTCACATAATATTTTATTGATAATATGACTGATTACAAAACAACTTATCCGTAATTGGTAAATGGAAACGACTGGAGTCACGATTGAAGTACAAAACTGAATTTCAATGATTTAATGTGACACTTTAATACTAAAATTATTAGGATGGTATTTGCAAATGATAAATGATTTAAATTGAATAATCATTTGCAAATGTTATTAACCGTTTGCTAAAATCAGTATTACAAAAGTGGTAGTGCTATAAATGTTGTCGTAAATTGGATACATTACTAAAGTAGCTCAATCTGACATGCTTTATAATTCCTAATATACGCTACCCTGTTATCTAGTTTCACGGTCTTTCGTGAAACTTTAATACATCATGGAGTGTTATGTTCAATAACACACAATATACTGATTGAATTTTTTAAAACATTTATTACAATGCGATTGAACAAAATCGAATTCGTAAATCAGTAAAATATTTGTTGTCGAATGACATAAATAATTATATATCACCTATGCAATCGTTATAATTAACATTGTATCGGAGCAATTTACAAACTTAATATAATTAATAAGTAAACCATTTGAAGTGTTAATATTATACTGTAAAGTACATAGGTAGAATTACATAAAACATGTTTTTAAAGAACAAACGCATACGTTTTTTTTTAAAACAGATACCCAACATATATATCTTCTGTCTGTATTTTAAAAGCATTGTTTAATTTTAAAAAGCAGTATTTCAAAATATCTGTATCATGAAAAAGTTATATTAGAAAGAATGGTTTTAGCACGAAATCAATGCTAAATGGTTAAAACCATTTTCAAAGCAGGGTCAGTAGCACCATATTTCGTTCCGAAATAAACATTATAGGTTTAATCTCCTTCATAAATCGACAATAATGTTAGGGAAACGACTTTATTTTATAACTTATGTAAATCCCACAGTACTTTATATTTTATTAGACAAAGCTTTATATCATATAACGATAAAAGTTTGAACAACAACAAAAGCATATTTGAAACCAACGTGACATGACAACAAGCACGCATTTGGTCAAACATTTCCGCACTTTAAAATAAAAACAACCTTAAACATAAATAACTGCAAACTCTGCATTTGATATTTAATTATAAGATAAAAAGAAGATTCGCTTGAAACGCCCATATCGGCACAAATGAAAATGTTTCATAAACAAATACAATAACACATTTCTTGTAATTGCATTTTTCATTATTTCACACGTAACGTGTCCCTCCTCTCCTTTCGCCGCCCCTATGTCCACTCCCGGTTTTTGTTTCGTGCCTTCTGTGTGCCCTGCTGTGGTAACTTGGGTTTGTCGGGGGCTGCGTGCTATGAACGTTGAATTTGCCTTGTTGATATTTATTTGTGTTCTTTTTTAATTTGAAAAAATTCTAACAGCCAGCTGAAATACATTTGTAGGACACATGGTTTAACATGTTCCTTTGGTAAATCCGTTTATCTCCAAAATTAAATACATGCATGACTGCATGACTATTTGACATTTATTATTCATGCGTGAATTGTAGAGTTACCGTGACCTCTTTTTACTTTGAAAAAGAAAGTGTTTTAAGTGCTTTTTGGCTTATTGTAAGAATACCATACTCGATTTGTATTGTTTTAATGTTAGTGAATCTATCTTTATTTATACAATTGGTGTCAGTAACTGACCAAGAAGATAAAAGACAATGATGTTGTGCATGGCCATTGCAAATTTTATGAATTAGAAAACAATTTGCTAGAATGCCAGTTCATTGCAGTATAAAAAGAAAGTTATTCTAAAGTTTTTGGTATTAGTAATATGTTGTTTTGAATTGTAGTCACAAGGGAAGAATTTGTCTGAAATTCATGTCCCATGTTATCGTTTAATGTATAAAGAAGCTTTCATTTTATCTTTAATCACCTTAAGCTTCTTTTATAATGTCGAGTCTACACAGGGCGACACATTTATTTTAATCTGCACAGCAATAATTATAAAACAGAAAACATATACTGCTGTGTAAATCCATTGGAAAGTTGTTGATAGTTATTCACTATAGAGAAAAATCTTTGCTTGGTTCTCATATAGGTAATTTTGAATTAATGTCTTTATTGCTAGAGTCTAGACTGTGTACCCCTGTTATGGGCATTATATAACAAAACCTAGAAGAAAGAATGCAAACATTAAATTATCATCAAAATGGACAAAAAACTGAGTTTGAACAGCTTTCCTGTAGACTAAGTGATTAAGACTTGGCAAAGTATTTGCTTTGCCCTGAAAACTAAAATCTATATTCCTTTAATGACAATATTTTGGATGTTTGCTAACCCCTTGAACTAAAAATTTAATTGTCAAACATTATGGTGTTAATGTCACAATGTAAATACAATTTAAACAAAGTGGTATTTTAGCATTCTTGAAATCATTTTGACATTCATGTCTTTATTGATCTAAAAATTACTTATTCCACCGTTTGAATTACTAATTTGACACATTTCCTTTTTCTTGCTGGATTTTTAATCGCTCCAAATTTAATTTGGAGGCCAGTGGCACTAAGAAAATCCCTAAAGAGCGGCCAAAACGAAAAAAAAAAAGACCATATGACAGGCTAAATGTATTGAGACCTGTGTTAACATTGACGTTGACACTGCGTGACAAATTTTAAATATGATGCTCTTTTACATTACCAGTGAATGGCATCGAACAATCTTAACGCTTAATTTAGTTATACAATATAAGTTTGTCACCCTTTAAAGGCAAAGTATTATATAGTTTGTGCTTATTCAGCAAAAAAAGAGAGAAACAGAATCCTAAAGAACGCACCCCCCCAAAAAAAACACAAAAAAACAAAACAAAACAAAGAAACAAACAGCAGAATTAAAAATGCTACAGATTTTGTTAATTGACCCAGACCAATAATGGCATTAGGCTGGTTCTAAATATTTTAGTAAGACAGTTTCAAAAATATTTGAAATTATCATTATTGTCAAAAACGCACATGCACGTTTAAGCATTGTTTAAAGAAGGACAGTTAATTTCGTTGAAGGCAGAAATCAATCCAGTTTATAAGTCGTGTCGAGTAAAACTGTGTTTTGCGAAGCTTAGCCTTGAGAACATTGACAAGCGCAAGAAATAAAAAAAATCAAATGAAAAGCAGGCATTATATCCTTCGGGTAATAAAACGCTGTTTAATTTGGGTTTATTGAGCCACTCAACAAGAAAAACGTATTGAAATAACCTTTTTAGTCCATAATGAACTGAGCATTTATTCATGAGCACACAATAGATGTAAGTTAGTACACTAGGCATTTTACAGTTTATTACAAAACATGTACTTTAATTATTTAAGTGTTTTACACAGTGTTGTTAGTAGTTTTGCAAGTTTCATTTATTTAGTTTCTTGTCGGTTCAGCATAAATAAACACCTTTCTGGCACACATAATTATAGAAACAAACGTGTATTAAGAATATTAAAATAAATTCAAATAATTATTTTTTTTTTTGAAAACTTATCAAATTAAAATCCTTTATGTTAAATGTACAATTACACTTTTTACCGGAAAGCCGGATTATGCTCAAATATGTTTTTTTTTAAATATGTTGTTTTCTAAAAATTATTTCGGTAAAAGCCAAAATTATCTTAGTGATGTTTAGATGATAGGCAATGTATTTAAAGTGACATTTATTGTGTAGAAATGTTTTTTCCGATGCCTGTGTATGAAGGAATTTGAGACGCAAAAAGTCGATAACAATGGCAGAGAAGAACAAGAGAACAAAAATTAAAAGTGACGAAGATGAGAAACACAGAAAAAAAAACAGTTTAGTTCCTTTTCGATTTCGTATTCGTTCTTTTGTATTTTTACCTTCCACACGCGCAGAACAATAGTTTCGTTTATTCGCTTATTAAAAAGTAATTTTGTTGGTTTTTATTTACTGACAAATATGCATCAGCACTTTGATACATTACTGGCAATACCACGCCGAACACTATAATTATTAACATATGACTAATATAACTAACAAAGGGTTTATACAAGTTATGAAATTAAGTTGTAAAATCTTAGAATACATATTTCTCTCTTTTCAGAAGTCGATAAATGTTTTCATAGGAACTGATTCAAAAAGTTCTGAAAGTTATTTTACCGGGTAATTTTATTCACGGATATGTACAAGGTCATGGCATTCCTGGACTGCAACCTGAACAAAAAGGAGCACCATCGCCTTAAAAAATATGAATATGTGTAACTCTAGTGTGTCGAATTCGACTTCAAATAAAAAAGAAAGACAGTTTCGTACGGGTAACACGGACATCAGTTTAGAACAATTTCACAAAACCTAATTCTGTTACAAACCAAATAACACCTGACTGCATTTCCAACCTTCCGAATTAACAAATAGTTATAACCTTATTTATAAATAGTACACATATTTGAACAAAAACGACATTAATGAAATATGATGACGTGTTCGTGAAATATTAAACGCTAACCGAAACATGGACTGGAAATGTCATTTTTGGTTACATGTTGCATCAGTCATTGCAGGTAGAATAAATAAATTCAGAATTTAAAACAAAAACTAATTAAAACACAATTGAATAAACGTTTTTTGTGTAATAATTTAAACACAATGGAATAAACAAAAAAGTGCATGGTACAGCAAATAGGGTTTACTGACGTATATGTAAACTGGTGAGTAGCAACATGTTTGTATAACGGGACCTATTTAATGCCTGAATTACATAGTTTTCGTTTATTTAACAAATATCAGAGACATTTGTCCCGACTTTAATTACGTCTAATGTAAAAGTGTCTGTCGGAGAAATCTTATTACTGTATATTGGTCCAAAATATGGATTACTGTTTTTGACCTACAAGCAGAAAAAGATAAGACAATGATTATTTGCATGACCAATGACATTCGTATTTCATAGAAACAGTCCATTGTAATACAAATGAATATACGTCTTAAGTTGTAGGTACTAGAAATCTTTCCTCTTGCGTTCATTTCATGAGATCTTATCATGCTATTTTAATGGAGTAATCACAGGAAATCATTTTATGATGATTATCTTTTCAGGAAATATATCACACAAGCCAAGACATGACCTAAAAAGAAGAACGCCGTTTCTTGATAATAAATTAGACATAAATAATATATAAATTCTAGTCTCGTCTTTGGATTACTCAGAATTATATTGCAAGAACATTGGGATATTTAACGTGGACAAAGAAAATATTACTGCAGAAAATTATTATTGTTACTTTAATATAGCCCGTTACATCAGTAAGGACAGCATCGCAAAAGTAATGCGAAAGTCTCAGCGGAAGGGAATTTTACATCGGAAGTTGAGTCTTAGTCATTTATCTGTTACCGATGATTCAGAATTCATGTAACATAAACAGCCGGTCAAATGGGAAGGAAATGAGAAATTCTTGTTAGCTGTCAAAAAAGCAGGCTACATGCGTCTTCCGCTGAGAAATGACTAAAGTGGTAAAATTGGCGTAGAAATACAGGCAAAGAGACCACGCAAACTTATATTGATACGTTTATCCGCCATATAAGTATACATCTGTTAGTATTTAAATATAAAATCTTACTCTATAAACATCTAGAATTAATTAAAATGCACCTTTTAGACAATGATAAATACATATGCATACATATTTGGCTCTAGTCATAAGGATAAAGTAGTAAAATGTTTTCAATACAAACGTTTTTCTGTAAAAATTTGTCCCGTACTTAGTTGTTGATACATCCTTCTGGATCATTGATTTCAATAATTCAGGTGCGATGGTATATGGAAATGTCGCATGATTATTTCTTACGGACATACAGTGTATGAATTTTTTACATTTCAACTTTGTTTTCATTGCGGACAAGGAATCTCGATTTTCTAGAATTTCATGTCAGTTATCTACGTACAAATGCTTTGTCAATACGGCTATTATTTAAGAAATATAGTATAATGAGCATACTAAAAGAAAAATAGATAATTCATTTCTTACGATTTTATCCAGTATTGAATATTAACAAAGAAAGTCACAATATAAACAAGTTTTAACAATTATTAAAAACAATAACGTAAGAATACTCAGTAATATTAAAAAAGGAGGTCAAAATGCGATAAAATAGAATAGTGGGTTTTAGTTACTTTTTCCAGTCCAATGTAAACCCATTATTTCATGAAATAAAATAGGTATATTTTATATCAATAAAGTGAATCGCTAAAATGCGTCTTTCAATCTATTTTCATTATTCTGAAGTTATACAGATTGTGTTATATAATCTGTAATGGCCTTTAACAAATTAAGACATAATTTAAAGGAATCTATGTTGTTTACCGTTGTATGTATGAACCATTTATAAAAAACAGACGAATACCAAATATTGTTCATGTCATAAATTTGCAATATGTTTATACTTGGACGATTGACAAGCTATGGATTTAAAATTTGTACGTGTATTTGTTTATATATACTTTAAATATCTATTTATTGCGCTTCTCATTATTTACTAGAATAAGATATTTCAAAGCGTTCTGAATAATTTGATCCACGTTCAACTTCCAGTTTTCAGCGTAATTAACTGTACTAGGGAGCATACATGTCGATAACATAAATTATTACTGCGGGAAGAATAAAATTTTACTGCTTCTTGAAAACATTTTTGTTAGGTAAAATTCATTTCTTATTTTTGAGTTCCGTGTAACTCATGTGAACTGTTCTGTGAGTGCATGGGAAAATGTTATGTTTAGTTAGAAAGTTTTATGATATCTTAAAGTATATATAAATGAAACAAAACCAGTTTCACAAATACATGAAACACACAATGTGTATTAAAGCACAACTTACTATTACTATCTATGTATTGGAATTTGTAATAATAAGACAATTATAGAATTAATTTATTGTTCACAGATAGATTTGTTAATAGTGTTACGGGTGATAATAAAGTTCATATTTGGAGATCGTCATAATTATTGAGTGGGGTCATTGACGTCATATTGGTCATCGAAGCAATGTTACGGATGCAATAAGTTGTTTTTGTTGTAAACATTTATGCCGGATAAGTTTTAATGTCTCTTTTACAAACGGAGTTTTATACCGTGTTAATCCAAACAACGACTATAAATATAAGTTAAAACACATTTCAAGCTAATAACTTACCAGCGGGGAAATGTTCTTTGACCAATATAAATGTTTGATTTGGTTATAATAAAAGATGAAATTAGATATCTATATGATGTGCATAATTAATTAGACCTATTAAAATTATATATCAAATTTCCGCTCAATATATTCAGTTTGTTTGACCTATTGACACCAAACTTGTATGTTGGTAGCCTATATCAAGACGCTACATGGGAAAACTAACAAGGTGACTATGAATGAGGTCAATGTCACTGTTACTAAAACAGAAATTTAGTTCATTTAATTTGTATCCTGAGTAAGCTGTTATCTGTTAACAGCACATTTGGTGTAGAGAAACCTTTTATCAGGACGCAACACGAAATTGCTACGCAGATATCTGTGATCAACGTCAATGTCAATGTTGCTAAAATTAGAAATTCAGTCTCTGCATGATAACCTGATTTGGCTTTGGCCTATTGACACCAAATTTAGTATGTGGGTGGCTTCTTTTAAGATGCAACTTGGGATGTTACCCAGGTGTCTTTGAAAAAGGTCAAGGTCACTGTTGCTTAAAAAAGAAATTCGGTTTTCGCGTAATTACTTGAGTTGTCTTTGACCTATTCACGCAAAACTTGCTGTGTTGGTAGCTTATAATAAGATGCATTTTATCATTGATTCTTAAATATCCGGGAGTAAGGTTATGGTCATTTGCTTACAATATAATTTTCGGCTTCTACCCAATATTTCAGTACACTTGGCATGTGTGTAGCTTACATGAAAATACAGCCTCGCATTGCTTCACGGGGTATCTGGTATATTTTTCATTTTGAACTTTTGAAACTAGCTGTCTGTGTTGGTACAAATAAAAGCAACAGTTTTTCTTCACTGTCATACTTTATTTCTAATTCCTGTCACATCAATACAAGGTCGTTTAAAACATGGTTTTCGTTGCATTTCGGCGCTTGTTATTAACAATTTATTAATTTACAACATTTGCATACAGATGCCATAATTTTTTCTATCATCATTTTGAATAATATAATTTGATTGTAAAAGACGAAAACCCATAAATAAGTAGTTTAAAGTAATAGGTACAACATACCATTTTTTCAATATTTCCAATCTGCTACGGAAACAACACTGAGAATAAACAATCAACATTTAATATATAGAAATTAATTAGACTTATCTTTTATGATTAAATTTGGAATAAAGTGACTAAACACAATTCGTCATAAAATTAGGTTTTAACAAAGATTCATAACGTGTAAACATAAATCAAATATGTAATACAATGCAGAAACATTTTTTTCTTTGTTGTAATTACATATGTCGAAAAGAAATTAAGTCTTTAAATGTAAAATGTACTCAATTTATTCAAAAGTGTTATTAGCCACATATCATGTGCATGTTTCTCTGATTTATTACAATACCTTTGTTTTCAGATATATTTACAAGATACAATGTATCAGATGATTTTTAGGGGGTCATTTTGTAAAACCGCACACAAGCTACTGACTGTAATCCTTTTTAGTTCAGATTTTGAAAGTTTGCGGATAAATGAATTTGCCTAACCATTTGCTACGTATTACCCTGAAATTTATACGTAGTGATAAAAAATGCTATGTAGTCAGAACCAATAAAAATAGGATACTTGAAATATGTTAATTCCAACATAATATCTCACCAGACAAATCGTTAACTTGTCTTCAATAACAATGTCAATAACAATCAAGATTATATTTCATTGGCTGATCTAGAAAAATAACCTCACACAAGACTTATAAGAACAGTTGCAGATGTTTTTGAATTCTCAAGTAAATATCTCATCCTAAGTTTAATGTTAAATGTTGTTTCAGGCGGTTCTAGGGATTTAGCGATGATAAGAATGAATATAACCATGCCTGCAACATTTGTTTTGTTGCTAGTTTGGCGACCTTTAAAGTTTCTGTTTTACTAGATGTCACACATTTACGAATAACATTTATATACAAACACCTGTAGTTTATACGACAGCATTTCTATATGCCAACATTTTAAATGTCTTAAAGAAATAATACACTAAATATCCGAATCTCAGGCATCTCTAAATGTAAAGTCATATTTATTGCAGTAACAATTATAGGTCACATACTGTATAAAGCCATCTTTCTTGAAACACAACGGATTACTCTTGAATCAAATTAAAATATTTTTCAATAAAAGCAAAAGGTGAAACACTATTTTTAGATAAGTATTTTGTGCTACACATTGGATAGGTATAAAAAAAGAATACATTATCAATTAAAAATCTTTTAAACACCCTGATCATTCAACATAGGATTGATGTCATAAAAAGCAATATGTCTCGCATAAATACAGAAAATCGGCAATTGATTGCTCCATATTGTTCCATATTGCATGCTAAAGCTACGGAAAATAGTAATCTGAACGATTCTAATGAATAGTACCAGCTTGTCTGTTCCTGCATTTTGGTAAGAAATATAATATATTTTCAAATTTAAACAGCGATGATTAACAATTTGAATTAAATGCTTTTTCGAAAGAATTTTGTTTATTGCTTTCAAGGTGTAGTATTTTAAAGTTACATAAAAATTAGTAATATTAACAAATGCTACAGTGGATAGCTTACGTCCATTATGCTTAAGGGTAAAAGTCAGTCAAAATAAATTTACATATTGTCATTTTTTCTTTCAATTGTATGAACAAGGAAATTCTGAAATGTCAATCGGAATAAACCTGTAATGTGCAATTATAAAAAAATATAAAAAATGTATTCTTTTTATATTTTAGGCATATTTATATTTTATCCAAACCATTTTTTAGTATTCTGTTGGTCAATCACTATTTTAACAGTCAAACCTTTGTAAGATATAGCCATATTAGCTCAACTTGACAATGGAAAAATGGACATAATGTCACTTTAATATGATTATGTATTAGATAATAAACATAGCCGCTTATATTTTTTTGTTCAAATATATGTTTTTAAAGATTATATGACTCAAATGTATTGTACCTTCACCTTTTTACATAAGCTCATTTTTATAAGGGAATTTGGAAAATGTCTCAGAAAAGGGTTTTAATAAAACACACATGAAAATCTCATCGTCATGTACGTCGTGCGTTATGTACGTCGTGTTTGCTATCTGATAAAATGAATTATGAACTATTTGGATGTTTCTTATCAGGCAAATGATTGCAGATAACATTTTAGATATATATTATACTGGCATGTAGGGAAATACATTAATATAAAATAAGGTCATTTAAGAGCACAAGAAAGGCAGCCTTTTATTATTCTGCAAAATTATGTTATTGCTTTACGTTTATATCTAAACTGTAGTGATAATAAGAGTCATGAACGTCAGTTTTACTTTATAAAATTATGTTATTTATAAAGTCTCTTTCAACGATTATGGCATTAGTTTAGATGTTCTAATGTTGCTTAATTAACAATATAGGCATGCCTGTTCGTGGAATTAAATAGCAAGAAATAAAGTTTAAATATTAGCATCATTTCGGGAAAAAGGCAAAGTTAGCAACTTGATGTGAATAAAAAGTAAATTTATATACAACCATGTCGAGATTTTGTAATCTTGTACTGTGTTGTATTGTGTTTTGCTATCTCTCTAAAACCAACAAAATTGATAATACCTAAAACGTCAATAAAGTTTTAAGTTGTTGATTTAATTTCTTAATTTTTAACATATTTTTTTTAATAAAAAGAACTGTTCAGCTGATTATTTAAACGTCATGTGATAAAAATACTAATTATAATAAAATAGGCATTTGATAAATTCAAATGTTCATTTAGTTTAGGACCTTTTTCACAATTTATTTATTCTGATGATTCACTATACAAAAAATAGTCTTATATCTTTGGTGTAGTATTATTTAAACTGTATCTGACAGATATTCACTAATGTTTAAATGGTAAAACTCTACAAGTCTATTCAGAAGTAAGTTGCAGAGAACATATGCTTAATTCCGGCAATAAACATGTATAATACCTCATACGGGCAATATATACATAATTCAGACAATAAATTGTATACCTGATGCAGACAAAATATACATAATTCTGGCTATAAACTTGTTTACCTAATGCAGACAATTTATACATTATTCAGGCAACAAATGTGTATACCTTATGCAGACAATACATACATAACTCAAGTTATAAACTTGTATACCTAATGCAGACAATATATACCTAATTCAGGCAATAAACATGTATACCTAAGGCAGACCATATATACCTTATTCAGGCAATATACATATATACCTAATGCAGGCAATATATTCCTTATTCAAGCATTATACATGTAAACCTAATGCAGACAATATACACTTAATTCAGGCAATAAACCTTAATGCCTTATGCAGACAATATATACTGAATTAAGGAAAATACCTGTATATCGAATGCAGACGATACATACCTAGTTCAGGCAATAAATATATATCACAGGTTGAAAAAAAAGTGCAGGCTGACCGGGACTCGAACATTAGACCCTCAGAATACCATACATCGGCTCTACCGATTGAGGTATCCGACCGCTTACACGATATCTCTCCTAATCAGTGAAAAGTTCTGAACCATTTCATATCTATACCTAATGCAGACAACATAAACAAAATCCAGGCAATGTGTTAATTATTCAGGTATTAAGCCTGTACACCTAATGCAAACAACGCATATCTAATTTAGACATTAAAAACATCTATACCTAATGCAAAAAAAATTATATAATTTAGGCAATAAACCTGTATATTGAAAGTAGACGGCATGTACCTAATTTAGGCACTACACCAGACAACATACACCTTATTCAAATAATAAAAAAACGCATCATTCTTTACCTAATGCAGACAACATAACCATAATTCAGACAATAAACATCTATATCTAATGCAGACAGCATATACATAATTCAGGCAAAAAGCTGTATATTGAATGCAGACGGCATGTACCGTATTCAGGCAACAAACATGGATACCTAATGCAGAAAACATATACCATATTGAAGCAATAAGCATGTATACCTAATGCAAACAACATATATCTAATTCAGGGAAAAACATGTATACCGAAGCAGTCAATTTATACCTAATTCAGGCAATAAACATGTACACCTTATGCAGACGACACATACTTATTCAGACGATAAAACTTTTCATGACTTAACATGAAATGGATATGCAATAAATATAAAGCTACACTATCTTTAAATTGTGAGAAATATCATACTATAGAATTACGCTGTCTACATTATAATGCATGCATATGTTTGACACGTAGAATGTACTATTAGATACATATCCATCAGAATTATAAATGAGATCTTCTACAATATCATTCAGGTCAAAGTTTCAAACATGTCTATTTCATGTATGACAATTATCATATAATTATATCTATTTCACAAGGTACTTTTACAATAACACCATTCATAATGTAGCGATGTGTTGTTTTAATGTGTGTACACACTAATTAGTGGATTATTAAAGAGGATTCTTGAAGAGTTTAATTTTATTTCTGTCTGGTTAGTTGACATTATTGTTTATATAATTATACATTTCCCTTCACTCGTAAGAGCAGCTAGGATAAGCCGATATGTCGACCAGTATCTATCATTACATAAGATTAAGATGAGTATCAAAAAGGAACAATCCAGAAAAACATCAATTAGGCAAAAATATTCATTACAAAATAATTTGAATTATAAAGGCGTTCATTTCGCATGTAAAAATACCTGAATTGTGTTATATAAAGATTGCTAATAATTTAATTCAATGGTACTAAGGGTCTTTAAAACTAAAATAGCTTTATATAGGTTATATTTTTGAATTTAAAAGTAATAAACCTACATTCAATGGATATATAGACTACACAATTTATTCACGACAATTTAAGTAAGCAAAATAATGTTACGACTTCACTGTAATACATGTACATGATTGAAAGGTCCATTAATTGTTTTACTTACACATTTTGCTTTTAAATTTTCGTGAAAGGAATAAGTGCAATATAAGGCCAATCAAGTAAAGTATTTGAATCTTAAATACCTAAAACCCCTGGCACACTAGGGCGGCGTTCTCACGGCGTCCAAGGAAAATTCAGAACGCCGAGGTAAGCGCAGAAGATCGCAACATCGCCGTAGCATTGCCACACCATCGTAGTGGCATCGCATGAAATGCCGACCGACAGTGCGCATTTTGAGCATGCTCAAAACAAATGCAGTCACTCGGCGTTCTGATAAGCGCAGTGGGATCGCAGTGAGGACGTAATAGGAAAGCCGAATGAACGCGGTGTTTATCTATGGCGCTTGTACTGAGATTCTGCAACGTCTGTACCGCGCTTAGACTGCGTGTGCACGGCACGTTTACGAAGCTTTTTGATTTCAGCTAACGTGAGCGCCGTGTGAGCGCCGTAAAAGCGCAGTAGAAGCGCATTCGGAACGCATTCAATCGCAAATGAAAACGCAAATGAAAACGCCATAGAAGCTCCGTGGCATCGCCATGATTACCATGAAAACGCCATGAATTCTCCATGCCATCAATTATATCACATTTTTTATTGAAATCTCCTGGCGCTTTGTTAAATTCTTAAAACAACTCCGTGCAAACGCAGTGTAAGCGCAGTCTAGTGTGACAGGGCCTTTAAATATAAAAATTAGTAAATGCCCATTTTGCTATATTTCATATAATAATCAACCTTTCACTATAATTAATCATGCGTGACTGTTACAAATGCACTTATATGAATGATGCATGATGTGATGTTTACAAATCGTAAATTACGAAAACAAAAATGCATGCAAAAACAGGAAATGGGAGACATGTTAATTTCAAAGAACCAAGATGTAAAATCAATAATGATGTAAATGCGATGTTCATGCATAGTTTTAAGTGTTGTAACAAAACATAAAATATATTATACTTTCGACAAAAACGCAAGCTTTTATAATGCACGGCGTGTATTTAAGTTAAAACTTCAGCTTGTTTATGAAAGTTATATAAATCATTTCCTTTTTGAATAAACCGCTATGATAAATCATGGTCGTGCACAAGTAAAGACTTCCCCCTGTTATTATATTAATTTCTAAAGCATACAATTGTAATATTTTCGGATATTACTAAATATATTGTAGCTGATTACTGAATAATTTCAAGATACATGAATATATGTAAAAATATGTATGCAGTAGTGCGGGGATAGTATCATAGATACATTTCCCAAGTTTTTAAAAATGGTGTTTTGATGTCTTTTAAAAATGATAGATATTTCGGAAGCAACAGAAACAACATACGTATTCTATGAAAAGTACAAACTTTGTTCGATTAAATCTGTTAATGTTACTGAATAATTTCAAGATACATATATATATACGTAAAAATATGTATGTATATGTATTATGCATGAATATTCTGTAATGTGTAATTGCAGGACTTCATAAATTAATGACAAATAATATAAAATGATATATATTTGTAATTTAAATGTTTTACATAATTGACTGTTAAATTCGAAGAGTGATAAAATGTATTTTAACAGGACTAAACATTCAAATTTGGGTTTTATTTATGGTATTGCATATTTTAAGAGTGCAGTTTTAGTCGAAACTGGAAGAAAGAATATATTTATCAAACTTTCTTTTGTGTTACATATTTGATATAAGTATTATATTAATATAAGTATTATAATAAAGAATATAAAAATAAATACTTATTATTACTGTGTAGAAATTCATATTTCAGATTATATTCATAATAATCCTAAATTGCTATTATGAAAACATTACTTTCTGTGAAGGTACATTTGACGGGGAAAATGTTTAAATAGATTGATAAATTATTTTATTTCCTTTGGTATGAAATATGGACAGCTTTTATCAATGCTTGTTGTTTTTTCTCAACTAGTCTTTTATTTAGTTAAAATAAATTCAAAATGTACAGCAAGCATTCTGCGATGGAAGGTATTGATAAAACTAATGTTTGTTTCCAGCTATCAATGCTTTGAGACAGGATATTGTACAAGAAATTACAGTAGTATAGATTATTTTCACAAAGATGAGATTACCATGTATATGTCACGCTGTCCCACTGCGAAAAGGTCAAATCATACTAGATAGTTTGTCATCATTTTATGTACTTGTGTATTTTTTAATATAAAAATTATAATGGAGCTAAAAGTATCTGTGATATCGTACATATGCAATTTATGTGATTCAACAACCATACTATAAGTTTTGATAAAAACCACACCAAAGTGTCAAAACGAAATTTGAAAAAAATAATTATTTCTACCAAATGCACTTTGCATGAATATTTTTAAATACAAAGTCATTTTCGATTTTTTTTTGAAAAAATATCTATACACCTTTTTTATTTGAAATGTTGATATCACATCATCAAAACGTCATGTTTATATTGTTTAAATATATAGTCAAAAAACAAAAACATTATGAATACAATGCTACAGATTTTACTAACAATTAAGTAACATAAATATCAAAGTGGAAGAATATGTTTTGAAAAGGCCAACAAAGTAAGTATCGACATTAAATGGAGAGCATGTTCGTTTTAAGATTGAGACTTATCACTTTCAATGTTACCCCACGATCAAAGAAAAAAGTTTTAGCTAGCAATTTGAATTATTTAAATGAAGAATAACTCTACATCATTTGTGTTTTGCAAAATGTAAATTATGTAAGTTCTCAAGGAGAAATATTGTCAAATTCCCAAAAAGTCTTATATAAGAAAAGGAGACGACATTGTTTATTTTACGAATATACAAGCTATATGAACACACGCATTACATTTGTATCAAGTCTAAATTTTCGAAAAGGCAGAATAGAAAAGGAATTTTAAGTTTTATTTAGTTTTAATTTGACCTTTAAGCAGATTAGCAATTGACAGCTCATCTGTTTTGCCAATGGTGTCAATTTCCTTGTTACAAAATGGAGTAACAGACTCTTATCCAACAGTAAAAAAACCTAGACATAGTTACAAGATTAGATATGATGCATGAATTTCTGAATAATAAAAAACCCTCTAGTGCAAAAAATATATATATCATGTTATTTATCTAATAAATGCATTTCAAATTATGTTTGCAGTATATCTATTACGTCTGCAAGGAATTATTTGTACTTGTATTATATTCTGTCGGAGTGGTATAATTCGTTTTGGGGAAAAAAATGTTAGTACATAAATCAAAATGCAATTATGTATATTGTTTTTAGACTAAAATAAACGGATCACAAACATTGTCGAGGCATTTTGAGTCATAAGAACATTATCAAATTTACAGGTTTACAGGGATTATGGTATTCCCACGACAATATCCAATTTTTCGTTGTTTTTTTCTTCTTTGCAGTCAGATTGAAAATAACAAAGAAAACGTCATTAAATCGAAACAATTTCTCGTGCCGAAACATAATGTACGAAGGGGCACCTGATGTCATCCCCCACAAGTAAAGCTGGAAAGTCGCAAAATGACCTCTTCTGTGTAGGTACGATGTAAAACCCAAACACAAACAGAAACACTTCTGGTTTTCATTTTCTTTTAATGATATTATTTTTGTTGAACAAAATTAACTGAACTTAAACGCGTTTCAAAATATCACGTCAGGCGAATTCAAAAATTAGAATAGTGACACGGTGTTTTTATTTATACTTAACAAAATACTATTTTGTTTGTTTGGATTTTTACGACACGACAACACATAACTGGCCATATCGTGCCGAATGCTATAATAGGCTTAAAATGTTATGTTAAACTTGTAAAATTGTAAATGACAATGAAAATGAGCGAATTATCCTAGAATAAAAATTTATCTCTTTCAATAATTCAATGATGTTTTTGATGGAATAGTATTAAAGAGTTCTTTGAGTAAATTTACACAATGAAATCTATATCGGGCCTGTGACAAATCATGACATTCAAGAAGAAAATGCTTGACAGTAAAATTTTATTCCAAGCTACATAAGAAGGGGCATTGTCATTCGTTAGGAGACAAAAAATATACTATGTTCAGTACATGATAATCATTGAGAGTCTTCAAAACTCAGTTTCATGTAATCATTTTACGATATAACTGTTCAATCTCATTCTGAGAAAGACTTAATAGACCCCATTTTCTCTTTTATAACATATTAATACATCGCTTCTCCATTTTGGTTAATTGATATGTGATCTGATCAAATTATGCTTCCTTTGCCCATTTATATATGTATTGTCCTGTATTATTTTAATGCATTATTTTTTTATAAATTTGATTATTTACATCCTGGCTTTCATTTAATAAATAAAGATTAATATTTTAAGCAGAGTTATAAAAGAAATCTCGCTGCCATGTATCGGCAGGAAAGAGATATATTTTTATTGATAAGATATTTCTGGAATTGGAATATTCCCTGAAAAAAGAAAATTGTATATTCGGTGGAAAATCAGAAGCTTTATCTGAGTCAAAACCATAATGGTACGTTGCACATTCAACAACAAATAGCATTAACTTTTTTAAATATTGAATGTTTCTTTGTTAAAAATTAAATTATTCTACTATATAGTAAACTATTTTATGCAAGTAATTATTTTTTAAAATATACCGGCTATGAACTATTTTTGTTAGCAGTCAGAAAATAGATGATACAAAATTAAATTTTTTATATCAAAAGACATACGCATTGCAGTCTTACACCTTTTGCAAATTACCTTCGATTGACTTACTTTCAAAAGTTGTTATGACTCACATTCTTAGGATATCATGACTGTGGTTCAGTAATCACACAGAAAGATGCAAAGAATGAAAATAAATAAATAATTCATTTCTTTAAATAAAGCTAAATATTTGAGTCGTATTGTGACAATTATAATAATATTCATACCCGAGGATCAGATATGTCCCAAGTATAACACATTTGGTTTGAATACCTCAAAAACACTAATGAAGAAATATTTGATTATATAGTTGCACATAAAATAGTATAAGATGATCTCACAATATGAACTGTTCTGAGACAGACAAATGCAAAAATCGAACCAAAATTATTTCACAATGTTTTTATTCTTGATTTTTTTTTTTTAAATCAAATTGGTTTTCACAAGTCAAAAAGATGAACTACGTGTAAATGTTGCTTTGGTACCCTAAGTAATTCAGTAATGCAATTTGAGTAATAAGAGATGTACAATTCAGAAAATCAGTTCCTTTCTCTAGGGTTTAATAGCGGTAATGTCAAAAGGCAATATTTTGTAATTAATTTCCTTGGAGTATCATCTAATATCAGCAACGTTCAGACTATTTTTTTAAGTAATGATGGTTCGCAAGAATTACAAAAAAATAGATCCCTGACTTCTTGGTGTTTCTTATAGAAGGTACGGAGACTCTACAGGGACAAAGGAAGATAGTTATTAGAAATAAATAATCTTAGACTTATGTCTATTTCCCTTATGTGACAGCTTCACAATTGCAAATGCGAAAAGAACTGTATTATAACCTTGCAAATGATGTTAAACAGATAACGTATAGTGATAGTATGCTCATTTATTTTTGTCTAATTGAGCTGAATTAACTATATATTCCAAAAGATTGACTGTTGTAATGGCAATCGACCAACATTAGATATTGGAAAGTGTTAACTTAGAATATAGACATAAATGTGCCTAAAATATAAAAATACTACGACACATTTTTATAAAATTATCATTTACAGATTAATTTTGACGGACATTAACAGAAACATCCTTGGGCCCCGAGATTTATGTATCCTTCTTGCAAAGTCAATTAAAAATTTGAGAGGAATTATGGAAAAATAGAAACTTATTTTGAGATTTACCTGTTCACTCACTATACACCTTTGCATGGGCATAATGTAAATTTGAAATATATTTTATCTGGAGTGATGTTATTCAGATTTTCTTCAAAGTTAGATTATCATGATATTAGATTGTATTACACTGTGTGGTACAGTATTGAAACCGTGTTGGAAAGTGCAAGTTACATTAGCATCTATAACTTGTTGCGATGCATATCTAAAATCAAGATAAAATTTCAAAATGCTGTTGAAATCATAGGCTCAAATTTTGTATGATGAATTGTTAGAGAGACATTGTTTAATTACTTTCACTAACAGTTTTGCAAAGAAATTGTACGAATTTGTATTAATTGTGGGGATACTCTCCAAACATTTATCTTTTGATTCCTGGCATATTATATAATGTTTGAGGTGAGCGTGCAGAATAACCTTTTTTTGCATTATTTAATCAGAACCAATGTTAGAAGGGCAACAACTTGAACAAGATTAAGAGTTTCCAGAATTTCTTTATCCTTTTTGGGCATTTTAGTAGTATAAAGAATATAAGCTACAACATGCTTGCCAAGAAAAATAAAAAATACTTAACGACAACAAACATAAGTAATGTGAATATGAAGGATAAAGAACTGAAAAATGATTAAGTAACAGTATTTGCAGTGCCGGCTCCGAAAGTAAACCTGCCATATAGGACAATTTCGAATAAAAATACTGTGTTAAATAATCATTCATTTGCCACACAGAAAATGCAATAAGGAAGTATTTCACATTTAACATGTACAAACCTTTTAAAACAATATTTATGCTGAGATTTTTGTGTTAATACGGTATTGAAAATCTTACAAAAGTACAAAAATATATGAAAATTGTTTACCTAGATAAGACTATTAAATATTCAGATGGTGCATTTGGGAATAACACAGACACAGACTTAATAAATAAATTTAAAGATGTTTTATCAGAAGACGTACTCTAGTTTATTCAAGCATGTTAGTTATAAAAATACAAACAATATATACAATGTGTTTCTTCAGGTATAAAATTAACGTGGATTGTACGTTTTTCAGACCGTTTATATGATACCTTAATTTTCATAGTCATAGTTTCTAAAGAATATTCATAAAATGTGATATAAGCTGACCAATGAACCCTTAATATCCATTCGATTGTTGTTGATTTGTTACAATGATACGAATGCCGTACTACATGTTTTTGTCATGCCGTTGCTTTGCCGAAGACGTTTATGCTACATGTAATATTTTGAAACCTTTCTTTCTAGGTTATATATATTATGTGCTCAACACTTTACTCCTATTTGTTACTTAATAAACAATGTAAAAATATGGTATAATTGTTTTTTAAAAATTGAAATAATTGCATAATTTATCAGTTAACTTGCTAACTTTTGTGTTTTTATATTTTTTATCAGTTAATGCATGTATAAAATCAACCATGATCAGAGTTAAAGGCATGAGATACTTCTAAAAATCCTTATTTTAAAACAATACCGATCCGCAAGTAGCAACCGTTTGTACACCGCCATTCACATGAGATAAACCGTTTCTCAGACAATGCTATATACTGCTTTGATGGTTCACAGCAGTCTCACACAAATATTTACAGATCTGTTGACAAATCATTATAGTTTTTATTTCGTTTATTTTAAACCACACTACGTATGTCACACTTTACATGTCCTTAAAAATGAATTTTCGAGTTATAGAAGCTTTCCTTTAAATCGGAATTTAAAAAAAACATGACATGAAACCGACATTTAATTCGACTGGAAATGATCGATAAATCCCATTTCATTAATTCAATTCAGAAATTGGACATCTGTCAGTTAGATGTATTTTGAGTGTATGCTTCTTCATTAAAATACACGTGAGCTCACATTACAATACGGGAAAGCATTTTACAGCTGCTTATTAATGAATTGTACATGTACACACGTATAAGTAAATTGTGTGACCGTTTATGTATTATTTAAAACATCTAAAGACATTTTCAAACTGTTTATTTTGATTACATAGGATCAAATTAAAACTCCTATTTTTGACATAGGTTAATTACGTTCATTGCAATACAGTGATATTAACTCTACACCTTTATCGAGACGAAACAAAAAGTAAACAGTTTTCGACATCACAAATATATAAGATGTACAGATTAATAATATCTCTTGGCAAGCCTCGTTACCGCCCAATGGGCGGGTCACCTCGGGACGGATATTCCGATCCGAACCGCAAACATATGTCAGATATTTTTCTTGCAATTCTACAATTCGTCCGATTATAATTAAATTCTTTCTTATCTTACATAACGAAATTTATATCATTTACAGTCCATTAAGCGTATTTTCTTACAACAGCGTTATGAAATTGCCAACTTCATTCATACGAATTGACGTCATCCTAAGCGTGCCATTGTACAGCACGCGACTCATCTGGCACCCCCTATGCCAGATGAAATTTCCGGCATGGGTAAAACACACGGAAACGCCAGTCTGCTATGCAAGAAAATTTTATACATGTACTTTAATAACCAAACGTCTTCACTTTAATATAAGTGCCTCTTGTACAGAGAATTACTTTACAATTTACTACTTCTTTCGGTCCAGGTGCATTTATTCACAAAATGTGTTCATGGTATTTATTTAGTTTTGTAGTGAATTCATTTTTACGTTACATGCAACCATTCTTCGTTTACTCTATAACGCATTGTCAGTCAAATCATTTTCGTATATTAACTGTTTTTATTATAATACCAAAAATAGTTTGCTGCTTTATCATCGCAATACTTATACTTCATATTAACATTATAAACGTAGTTTCTATATTCAATCAATATTTGTGAGTAAATATTAAACGACAATAGTCAATGATATCTCTTATTCTAAGTTTTTGCTGGAATTAAACATACCCTAATATAGAGTTTTTGTATTCAGTATCTTTTTAACTGTTTTCATTCTTTTCTAGAAAGTACTGTTGTTGAGTTTTATTATAAAAGCACGCATGCCGTAAAACAGTCTATCAAGTAAGTCTATCAAGGGTTACACATCATTTCCAACAACTTGAACCAGTGCACGTGTATTTGGAATACAATATTTAAATAAAAACACAATTTCAACGATGTATAAACAGAATGCCAAACAACAAAGAAAGCAAATTTCATGTAAACTTGTTGCTACAACAGTTTATATTTTACACATGTTTTTGTACATTTGTTCTTGTACGTTCTATAGTTGTTTATACCCTAACAATGCCAAGGTTTTAAACTCTGGACCCTTAGACAAGTTTTCTCTCAATTTAACAGAAAACATTAATCATTTTGCTAAATGTCATTTACATTTATAACAAGTATTTCATTGAAAGCAAAGCCTCTTTGAAAATGACTTTTATACACCTGTTTGATTAATAAACAAAACTACTATTATTAAACATGCGTAAAGGAAGGTGAAAATATGACAGAACGAAGGCAAAAACGCAAAAGAACGAGCACTTTTTTGTCTCTGTCACTCCGTGTTTTCGTATTCGTCCCTTTTGACTGTTTGCTTCTTAAATTCTTTCATTCATTAAAAAAATAAATGTTATAATTGTCTTCATACACCTTTGTTGTTTGTTCCTATAAGTATTATTTTCCAAAAAGGTGCTTCTTTATGTTGAACTGACAAATACTGTATGTGTATTTGAATTCGCGGAAGCAAATTTTCGCGAAAGGTCAATTTTGGGGTCTATACAAATATTCGCGCTATTTTGAATTCGCGGAGGTGACTGCCGAAAATCATAAATTCGCGTAGACCACCGCTAAAGTTAAAAAAATAATATTATTACTGTAATCATCTCTGGAGTTCACAGTTATTTTCAATACCTGGTGTCAAATAATACGCTTTAGTAAGGAACAAAAACTTTGTCTGGAAAACACATTATGGCAAACAAAAGAATGCCCGTTAACGTGCATGCTTTTCACAGTTTGCGTCATAAACGTCTTGAATACTGATCAGATCATATTTTGTTTTTTTTCTAAAAAACAATACAAACAACACAAACATAAACAATTTCAACTGATGAAAAACTTTGAAAACAAAACACAATAATTTTTATTACTTGGTAATCATTTTAATAAAATGGTATGTATTGAAAGCATATAACACATTGATATTTATTATTCTATAGAAGCGCGAAAAAATCACTATTAAGAAATTATTAGTTTAGAAAAATTCGCTCTAAACATGAATTCGCGGATCCAATGTCACCGCGAAGATCGCGAAAATTTGAAGCCCGCGAATATTTCTACACATACAGTAACTTATTTTTTAAATGAAACTTGCAAAATACTAATTGTTTAAAACACTTAAATAATTAAATTACATGCTTTGTAATAAATACGGAATATTATGTTGTAGTAGCTTTCTGAGGCTCTGTATTTTGCTACGAGCAGCGGTGGAAAATTGATATCTCGCGAGACCGAAGGTCGAGCGAGATATCAATTTTCCAACGTTGCGAGTAGAAAAATACATAGTCTCAGAAAGCTACTACAACATAATTTTCCTTTTATTATATACCTTTTCGTTTTATTCAGAAAATGCAATGTAGTTGTTAAGAAATAAATTTATTCATGACTTACGGATGAATAAGTAATTCTTGAAAACCGACCACGCCTTTAATAATTTTGGTTCCCGTTTCCAAATGCAACGTCATACAAAGCTAAGATCGGAACCAACGTCAAAAATAGTCCGTCACTTCCATATATGGTACCGTATTTGTCACTAACATAATACGGAAATTTCTATCCGATGAAACGTATTTGCGCTTTAATATTGGCGTGTATTTTAGGGAGAAAATGTATAGGTATATAATAAAATGTCAAATCCCTAATTTACTGACTTGCATACATAGTGTAATCAAGAAGAAATTCCCAGTTTATTATGGACTTACAAGATTATTTCAATATTTCTTAACTTTGAGTGGCTCAATAAACCCAAAGATAAACAACGTTTAATCAACCGAGAGATATGATGCCAGCTTTTTTGCGCTTGTCAATGTTTTGAATGTTTTTCAAATTTAACCATGTTGAATTCTGCTTAAGCAGGTGCAAGGGGGCGTGGACGGCAACTTGCACTTTCCACTACCGTCAATTTTGTCGTTTTGGACTTTCTTGGGGATTCTGTTTTTCTCTATTTTGAAGGTTACGCTTCGTTAAACACAGCTTTACTCAATATACAGTACGTTTTTACAAAATTAAATTGGTCGCGCGAAGTTCGAATGACTTCTGTCATAAAAGAATTAAACTGACCCTCCTTAAAAAAATGCTTGAATGTGTCTGATTTTAATTTCTGTCTTATTTGACAGAATGTTGTTTTTTTTGCAGCCGTCTTACTTAAACCTTTGGAACCTTTCATATGTCGCCCATGAACAGGCTCAATACACCAAGCCTTTAACATTTTCAATTCTGTTGTTTTGTACGTTTTTAAGGATTCTGTTTATCTCTGTTTATGCTTATTTAGCATAAAATATAAAACACTTTGCCGCGATAGCTTATTTTGTTGCTTAGACCACTGACGGTCACTCCTGAGGTTCCGGGTTCGATCCTGGGTATCACCCTTGTGATTTTTCAGAAACACTGTCAGTGTTTCCCAATTTCCTAAAGGTATACTGGTACCAAGGTTATCCTTGCATGTATCAGTGCTACACACTGGGCATGTAAATGAACCCAGGGATCTATTCAATAAGAGCTTCCCGGACTCCCTTACTTGTTTAATATTTTATTTTATTATTGTGTTTTACTCCGCTTTTAAATTTTTCATCATTTTCAAGTAATGGGGACAAAAATCCCCTTTTTATCTGAGCATTGAAAATTAAAATGGGGAAAATTTTTAACACTAAAGTTACTTTTTTTCCTTTTTGTAAGTACCTGAAGAAATTTGCTTTTTCATAGACATAAAAATCTATTGAAAATATGCAAAAAAATATAAAAAAAAAACAAATCCCTAAAAAAAGCCCAACACAAAAAAATTTAAAAAGGGTGCAGGCTCTTACAAAAAACCCTTCTTACACCCCGTCTGGGGTTTTACGTTTCCCCTGCTTTTCACCTCATTACTTACATACTGTTCCTCTTTTTTTGCCCCCCAAACAAGGTTTTGATTTTAAATGTTTCATTTTTTCTCTCCCATTCGGTTTGTTGGGAATTTTTTTCCCGCAATTCAAACGTTTTCTCTTTTTCCAAAAAGCTTTATTTTTTATTTTTTTGGTTTTCCCATTTTTATTTCAAGTTTAAACTTTGTTTCAAAGTATTTAAAACTACAATATGAAAGCTTTTACTTTGTTTTTTTTTTGCAAAAGTTACAAATCTTCAAATTTTTTCCCAAGTTAAAATGTTTTTTTTTTTCACTTTTTTTATCCTTAATTTAAAACCCTTTTGGGTTAAACAACCAAAAAAACTGTTCGAATTTTATTTTAATTTAATAAGTTTTTGGTCTTTTTCAAAAAATTAAAGAATTTTCCCGGGTTTCGGTTCCCCTTAGGGGGATTTTGGGGTTCTTCCATTTTTTGGGCCCACTTCATTTTTTTTCCCCCAAAGTTTTTTAATTTTAAATTTAAAATAATTAAAAAATAAAAGCCAAAAAAAAAAATAACCAAATTTATAAAAATTCCCCCAAAAAAAGAAAAACCCAAACTAAAAAAAAAAAAATTAGTTTAAAATCAAACCCAATTTTACTTTTAATAAATTTAAAAAAAATTAAAAATTTAAATTTTAAAACTTTAAATCTTTTGAAATTTTTCCTTCTTGTATTAACAAACCCCAATCATATCCGGATGCCCCCCCTGATCATACAGCAACCCAAATGATGTTTCCCTGGGCCCCAATCTTTTTGAAAGAATTCGCTGATTGCAGCATACTACAAAAAACGCTTGTTTCAGCCCGTCATTTCGACATGCTTGCGCTTACACTGTTTTTTTTTGGGTTTTTTTTTCATCAAAATTTCATTTCAAAAATTTTAAATTTTACTTAAAAAATTTTTTTTTCAAAAAACAAATTTAACAATTTTTACAGAAAAAGCAAACAATAAATTTGTACTCCCAACTAAAAAAAAAAGCTGCAATAACCCAAAGGGAACTATCCATTCTGGTGCTAATTTAATGGCTCCTTTCTCTTTTTCTTTTGTTTTTTCGTTTTAAAAATAACAGCTGATTTGGGGCAAAAAAAAACGAATTATGTCGCTCATTCTAAAGGTTTCCCGGAAAAGTCTTAGAAATATATTTCACATCGGTATACTTCATCAACTAAAAAAACAATTTTTCATATTTTTAGATTAACAATTTAAATTTTTTTTTTGTTTAAAATATTAAAAGGGGTTTGCATAAATTGCCCTGTTTTGTCTCAATAAAAAAAAGCTTTTATTGCTTTTAAACCAAGTATTTAACAAAAAATAATGATTTCCGACTGTATGAATGTCAACTCACAAACTTCTAAGAAAAAAAAAACAAAACACGTGTCTTTTAAAATTCACAAATGCTTATTAAAATAGAAATAGATTCTTGGGGTTTTTGTTTTTATGTTTAGTAATTTTTTGAAAAAATTTAAATAAATTGGGTGGGAAAATACCCCCGGAAAATTTTCCCATTTTTATTTCTGGCAATTCTATTATCTTTCCTTTTAAAAAATCCCAATGCTTGTTCGAATCAGAAACTATTTTTTTTTCTTTTGTTTTTTTTATTTGAATATTTAAATTTAAATTTTGGGGGCTAAACAAATCGAAAAAAATATTGATTCAAACATTTCGGCTAACGGGCCAATATTTACTTTTAAATTCTTTTACAAGTATAAAAGTATTTTACAAGTAGCTCAGAAAAACAGGGAATAAAACTCAAAACGATTTTTACGATAATTTTTTTTTTGTGTAGTTTACAAATCGCTCATTAGATTCATAACGATTAAAAAATCATAATACCGTTTTCTAATCTTCTAGATAATCATTATTTTTCTAATAAAAATAGAAAAGAATCTAAACTCAAGTTATTGACAACACTTGCATATGAAAGATTTAAGACATATGCCTAGCACTATCACGAGATTGCCGACCAAAGTTAATGGCAGACCGTTATTATATTGGTAAAAGACCTATCTAATAATTTTTAGCGAAATGGAAGAAAAATAATAACGGACATTCTAAATGAGCGTACGTTGCTTGCGTACAAACACTGCTGATGGACAACAAGACAACCTGTAGACCTTTTAATAACAGAGAATATGAAGTAGAGCAGATGTATTTAACATTTACAACATTTAAGAATACAATGACTTGTTTGAAAGTGCTAGCAATAAAAATATTACTTATTATGTTTTGTCTTTTTATTGAAAGAATAAATGTGTCAAAACTGTGGTTCATATATATATATAATTTCTATGTTTAGCATAAATAAGCGTAAAATGTTTTGTTAATATTATGCACGCTGATGTATTTTTGATATAAAGGTGATTTACCATTTACATGATATCTACTTATCAAATTTTGGTTCAGTAAGGAAAGAAGGTGGCATTCAATAAACGCAGCCCCATCCAATTCCAGCAACAAAAACAGAAACCGGCACGAGACGAGTCGATATAGCTCAAACTGGTAATTAAATTTAATAAGTAGTCGTTTAGAATTTAGTTTGAACAAATATTTTATAATCTTATGAATATTGTTTTCATTTTACTTGATTCAAAGTGAGAGTATCAAGTTTTAAGGATTTCTGGCCTCAACGGAGTTCTTTACAATTAGCTGAAAAGCATTGGCATATAAACTGTAATTTGTAAAAACAAAGCAATGAGAAAGCAAAAGTTTGTTGTATTATGTGTTTAATGTATTTGTGGCACTGGTTTTGTTTCATTTATTTATTTCTTTATATAACATTTTTCCATGCACTCATAGTCAGATCAGTTCACAAAATAGTTTAAGAACTCCAAATAAGAATTGAATTTACCTCGCAAAGATGTTTATAAGAAGCAATATTATGTATATAATAATGCCTATAAAACTATTTTCATACATCGAAGAAAATGTAAATATGTACTGCAAATACGTGTACATATTATATGTAATCATTAAAATATATGTTTATGATACAAGAACATAAAACATTTTGTTACAGAATCTTTAAAGTATGTGTACATATTTCAGTTCCATAGTAATTGTATAATTGTATAATAATTCCTTTTATCCATGTCAAATATTCCAATGTAAACTCAAGTGGCTAAAATAATTTATATCTCTAACTTTATAATCATAAAACAGGCGCTCCTAGATTAAAGGTCATGTCTTGGCCTGTATACTAAATTTCCAGAAAAAAATAATCATCATAAAAAGTTTTCTTGTGATTACTTCATAAAAATAGCATGATAAGATCTCATGAAGTGAACGTAGGAGGAAAGATTACTAGTACCAACAACCTTAACGTACATTGATTTTGTTATAACAAAGA